>NW_027185809.1:41058743-41181472 GCF_028583685.1 Petaurus breviceps papuanus
GGGGAAGTCAGGGGTTGAGATGGGTAAGAAAGTAACAGAAAAGGAAATAAGAGAGGAATGATACATTAGTCACTTGATGTTTTTACTGCATCGTTATTGCTTTTGGCTTTAAGGCTCCATGTGAGCTTAAATGAATGTAAATACACCATTTTATTACGGTAATTTGATTTGGAGGGTAGCACACAGCATTTCAATCTTCTGGCAAGTTCTTCAGAAACACATTCAGATATATATGTTAAGGTTCTAATCTTATCTAACATTTAAACAATGTGTCATCCCTCCCCCTCCCCCCAAAAGAAGGAGGCATGACTTGATCATTATTCTAGTGCCAGTTTGCTAGAATGGGTAGATACAGTGTCATTTACATCCACTTTTCTAGGATAATGAAAGAACTTGATGGCAGCAAAAGCTGAACAGATTCTGCACTATGAGTACTGAGTCCTGAGCAGCAGTAGGATGGTTAGGGAGAACAATAATGAAAATTATTGCAGATGAGGAAAAAACCAGGTCATCTTCCTTTGTTTTCCATGGAATTATATACACTATCATCTCTCAGATATGAAATTAATGATAATGGACCTCCTTCACAGAAATTCATTCACCTGATTTAAACTAACATGAATTAAACTCATTTAATTCATAACTCATAACAAATTGAGTCCCCAGAAAAATAACCTCTGAGCTCATAAATTTAATAGGTCTTGTGGCTGCCATCCACCATCTTGTCCCTAGTCCTCTTGTCAAGTAGTGTCTGACTTCCTGATCTATTGTCACTGCTAAATGCCTACACATTGTTAATGTCTAACAATCTCTTCTGTCACTGTGCATGGCACACAGTAGGTGCTTAATAAACATTTATTGACTGATTTGTCAGTATTTTGGCAAGCTTTAACATCATTTCTGATGTGCTAACAGGGCACAAACTATCCATTAAATAAACCATTAGATTAGGAACAGAATAGTGAGCACACTGATTATTTTCCTGATCGTTGTCACACCCTGGAGGCAAAACATCCCCGTTTTGACCACCAGTAAGAAGACAGAGAATAATACTACCTGAGAAAGCTGTATTTTTCCCAATGTAAGAATTCAAGGAGTCCTTGGCCATACTCTAAAGATGTCTTTCAACGATTAACTTTAAAATCTTAAGCTTTTCAAACATCAAAACCTTTAAATCTTTGCTTCTTCCTTCCTCTATTCTTAGCCTGTTGTGTTGGGTAGTGTTTCCTAACAGGTTTAACTGATTTCTACTGCCATAATAGTTTCCAGTCAACAATTCAGTTTTACTTTAGACTCCATTAAGGAAAGCGGAGGTTTCTTTTACATTCCAAATAAGAAGTATTCTCAGGGGGAAGCATATTTATACAATGAAATATTCTCATCAGAAAGTTCAGTAACCTGCCTTGGCTCATGTTCAATACAGATGCCAGCCCAAGTTTCACAATCAAAGCGCTGATGGGGAACATAGTGTAATAGTGTAATTCCATTTTGGATTTAAAATTTGTCTCGAACTTCTCCAGGAAGAACAATAGAGCTAATGATGCTATCTGCTACTAACACATCCACACACACACACACACACACACACACACACACACACACACACCCCTACTTACCTGCATCATGGGTCTAAAAAATAACTTAAGAGATCAACTACATGAAACCTGATAGAACGGTACTACCTTATATGAGTTCCTGAATCAATTGATTCACTACTTAATAAAGAGTCTAAACAAGAGGGAGAAGTTGGGGCTAGAGGTAAGCCAGTAGGATTGCCCTTCCTTCAATGATTCATTTAACAATTCAACAAATATTTATTAAGGAGGTCATGTGATACAGTGGGAAAAGTGCTGCATTTGAAGTCAGGGGATCTGAGTTTAAATCTTGACTCTGTCACTTGTTATCAATGTGACTTCAGGCAAGTCACTTCACCCTTTCTAGGCTACAGTTTCCTCATTTATAAAATTAAGAAATTGGGCTTAGATAACTTCTCAGGCCCCTTCCATCTCGAAATCCATGATTCTCTGTGCAAGAAATTGTGCTAGCTGATAGAACTGTAAAGATTAAAACCAACAGGTCACTACCTTCAAGGCACTTTACAATCTAATACTATTCATTGACACTATCAAAAAGTGTACACCTAAACTAGTGTTTCACAAACTATTCTGGGAAGCTCTATAATGTGACTAGGATTCCATGAGAAATTTCTCAATTATAGGGATGCAATTTTTAAAAAAAACATTGTGATGTGTTTATGCATCAAACATATATTGCAATAATTGCTTGATATGAAAATAGGCTTCATTTTTCTTATTGAGCTCTGCAGTTTTTCTTGCCCTGACTTAACCCACCTCAGAACAGTATTTATGGGTGGCATCAATATAATTCAGTCACAAAAGAATTAGTTTGGGAAGTGAGAGCCTAAACCACCTGTCATCTATTGGGTGTATTGCCTTTAAAAATAAAATAAGAATGTCATAGCATCTCCCACAAGTCTATTTCTGTGCTTAAAGGATTCTCACTCTCTGAAACCTCCTACTCATAGATTTGATCTCTGTCCATAATGCTGGAATTTAAATCCATTTTTTATTGTCCTGTCCCTGATGGAACTGAAATATAACCAGTCAGTCAGTATCCTCTATTAAAAACCCCAGTGTAGAGCAGGTTGTCCATACAGTGTGCTAAGATTTTTGATTCAGACAAAATAATAATAGGTGATGGAGATTCCAGAGGAATATGTGACTGGGTTAGAGATCCACCACACAGTTTCAATTAGATTTGGAATTTCCAGAAATCGATCATGTTCTGGAAGCATATGAAAATTAAGAAGCATTTGCAGATCAAAAAGCTATTAAGCTGTGCATAATCTTTAGCCCAGTGACAATACTACAAGGTTTATACTCCAAAGAGATTAAAGAAAGAAAGGACAAATAAATACAAGATTTTTTTGTAGCAGCTCTTTTTGTGTGTGTGTGTGTGTGTGTGTGTGTGTGTGTGTGGTAGCAAAGAATTGGAAGCTGAGGAGATACCCATCAACTGGGGAATAGCTGAACAAGTTATAATATATGAATGTGATGGGGTATAATTGTAGTGCAAGAAAGATGAAGGAGTTGGTCTTAAGAAAGCCTTGGGAAGACTCATATGAACAGATACAAAGTAAAGTGAATAGAAACAGGAGAATAATTTATACAATAATTACAATACTATAAAGACAAACATCTTTGAAAAACCTAGGAACTTTGACCAACACAACCACCAACTACAATTCCAGAAGACAATGAAGCATGTTACTTATCTCTAGAGGGAGAGGTAATAGACTCAGAGTGCAAACAGATATACCTAGACCTAGATATATTTGGACATGACCACTGCAAAATCTGTTTTGTTTGACTATACATGTTTGTAAAGGGATGTTTTTTTCTTGCTTTCTCAGTGTTGGATGTAGGTAGGTGGGTAGTGGAAGGGAGAGAATTCAGGTCTAAAAATTAAATAACATTGAATTTTTAAGAATAGAGAGAAGTACTGGCAAATCTTAATGCAGAAATTTCCCTGTTATGTAGCTTCTCTCCCTAATTGTACATAATTTGTCTTACTGACAAAGCTTTTGAGTGTGGGTATATTTTTTTGCTCTGAAAGTTACTAAAAGAAAGTGAATGTGGGATAGCAGAAAGGAGAGAATCAATAGCACTCAAAACAGAACCAGGTACATCCATTTATTTTAAATTACTAAATTAATTTTGAAAAGTAAGGGGTTTAAATAATCAAAATGAATTGACCTTTGGAGATCCAGCATCTTAATGACTGCATTTCTCTCTGTTAAAATTGGCTACCATCTCCTAATGGTATTTGTTATCTTCTACTGGACTCTGGCTGGCTCTTCAAGTTTGAAGTTTTCTTCAGTGTTCCTGGCAGACTAGAATTCTTATCACCCAGTTTCATTATCCCCAGGGGCATCTTAAATGTCAGAGGAAAACGTGGTGTAATTGGACAAGCTATTATTTAGTTGTACAATGATTTCTAATGAATTAAGAAAACAGATTATTAAAGAATGTTAATGCCAGCTAATTTGTGCCAGGCCAGGTTTTTGTTAACTTAGTCAAAGGCTTTTAGGGCTACAAAAAGCAAGCAGTTTTTCATTTGTTGCTATCAGAATGAAGAGGGCAGCTTATGATGAACTCACTTGATTTCTTCTGATTTGAAGTAATGCAGGAACAGAATGTGATCTATAAACTGCATAATCCAAAAATCACAATAAAGAAAATAAGACTGTGGAGCAGTTATGCTGGAGCTATGTTTTGGGGGGTTTTTCCCTTAAGAAATCATTTTGTATAATATCTCCTATTCAGTTTTTGTTTCTCCCAAGGTATCTTTTCCCCCCGACTCTCATTGGCCAAGAGAACTGTATGCACACAGACTACTTAAGAGAAGAGCTAAATAAACAGTAGGAAATTTATCTTTAGGCAGAGCTCCTTGCACCAGAAAGGCATTCACTGACTACTGTAGCACATGATAGCTCAATCACTTAATATGACTGAGAATCTCAGGTGGTGCTTCATAGGCAGGAAGGTGTTTTTCTGACTTGCTCAGGATAAAGCCTAGCACAACTTTAAGAACTTAAGAACTGCTTATTGATCATGATGTGAAAACTAATTGGCCAAATTCAACCACATAATATGATGATCATCCCACTTCTTCCTTTCCATTTTATTGTTTTAAATATCATTACATGTCATTTATTTAAAAAAAAACACTCTTTCTACTAAATATCCTCTTCACTGCATTTTTCATCCAACTTTTTATTCCACTATGGATGACTACACAAATATCATGCAAGTGATTGATTGTATGTCACAGAGGACGTTTTACAAAGTTCCAACTTTCAATGCAAATAGAAAAATAGGATCTGTGGGTAAGAGTATTTGGGAAACATTATCATGAGGCACCTAGGCAGAGCAGTAGGTAGATCACAGTATTTGGAATCAGAAAGACCTGAGTTAAAATCCTAACTTACACATTTACTACCTGTGTGACCCTAGGTAAGTCACTTAAACACTCTGTGGCTTAATTTCCTCATTTGTAAAATGAATATAATAATTGCACCTTTCTTACAAAATTGTTATGAGGATCAACTGAATTAATATATGCAAAAAAGCTTTGCAAGCCTTAAAACACTATATAAATGCTATTATTATCATGGTGCCCTGTATCTAGAGTAAAAAAAACAAAACCCTAGTTACCTATAGGAAAGTGATGGTATTGCTGGGTCAAAGGGTATGCTCAGTTTTGGGGGTTTGGGTTTTTTTTGTTTTGCTTTTTGGAGGAGGGAGGGGAGGGCAATTAGGGTTAAGTGACTTGCCCAAGGTCACAGGGCTAGTTTGTGTGTGTGTGTGTGTGTGTGTGTGTGTGTGTGTGTGTGTGTGTGTGGTGTCTGAGGCTAGATCCGAACCCAGGATCCTCCTGACTCCAGGGCCGGTGCTCTACTCACTGCGCCACCAAGCTGCCCCAAGCAGTATGCTCAATTTTATAGCCCTTTGGGCATACTTCCAAATTGATCTCCAGAATGGTTGAATCCATTCACAACTCCATTAACAATGCATTAGTGTCCCAATTTCTCCACATCTCCAATATTTATCATTTTCCTTTTCTGTCATATTAGTCAATCTGACAGGTATGGAAAGATACTTTTGAATTTTTTTAATTTGCATTTCTCTAATCAATAGTGATTTGGAGCATATTTTTCATATAACTACAGATAGCTTTGATTTCTTCATCTGAAAACTGCCTATTCATATCTTTTGACCATTTATCAATTGGGGAATAACTTGTGTTCTTATAAATTTGACTCAGTTCTCTTTATCTTTGAGAAATGAGGCCTTTATCAGAGACACTTGCTGTAAAAGTTGCCTCACATCTTTCTGCTTTCCTTTTAATCTTGATTGCATTGGTTTTGCTTGTGCAAAATCTTTTTAGTTTATCCATTTTATATCTAGTAATACTCTCTATTTCTTGTTTGGTCATAAATTCTTCCCTTTCACCTTGCTCTCTTAATTTGCTTATGGTATCACACTTTATGTCTAATTCATGGACCCATTTTGACTTGTCTTTTTCTTTTAATCAAATCAATTAAAGGTTTATCTATTTTTTTTTTCATTAAACTAGCTCTTAGTTTTATTTATTAGTTCAACAGTTTTCTTACTTTCAATTTTATTAATCTCTCTTTTGATTTTCAGGATTTCTAATTTGGGGTTTAATTGGAGATTTTTAATATGTTCTTTTTCTAGCTTTTTAAGTCACATGCCCAATTCATTGACCTGCCAATTCTCTATTTTATTCATCTAAGCATTTAGAGATGTAAAATTTCCTACAGCACTGCTTTGTCTGCATCCCATAAATTTTGGTATGTTGTCTCATTACTGTAATTCTCTTTGATGAAATTATTGGTTGTTTCTATGGTTTATTGTTTGACCCACTCATGCTTTATGTTTAAATTATTTACTTTCTAATAAATTTTTAATCTATCTTTCAATGGCTCTTTCTAAAATGAAATTTTTATTGCATCATGATCTGAAAAGAATGCACTTAATATCTCTGCCATATACTGCTGAGAAAAAGGTATATTCCTTTCTATCCCCATTCAATTTTCTCCAGAGGTCTATCATATCTAACTTTTCTAAAATTCTATTTACCTACTTAACTTCTTCCTTGTTTATTTTGTGGTTAGATTTATTTAGTTCTGAGAAGTGGAGGTTGAGGTTCCCCATGAGCATAGTTTTTCTATTTCCTCATTTAACTTCTCCTTTAGAAATTTAGATGCTATACCATTTGATGCATGTTTGTTTAGTATTGATATTACTTCATTGTCTATGGTACCTTTAAGCAAGGTGTAGTTTCCTTCCTTGTTTCTTTTAATTAGATCTATTTTTTCTTCTGCTTTGTCTGAAATCAGGATTGCTACTCCTGCTCTTATCTATCTATCTATCTATCTATCTATCTATCTATCTATCTATCTATCTATCTATCTATGTATCTATCTGTTTTGCTTCAGCTGAAAATTTTACCTTTACTCTGTGTGTCTCTCTACTTCAAATGTGTTTCTTGTAAACAATATAATGTAGGATTCTGGTTTTTGATCCATTCTACTATTTACTTTCATTTTATGGGAGAGTTCATCCCATAAAGTTCATCATATTCACAGTTATGATTACTGTGTATTTCTCTTCATCCTATTTTCCCTGTGTTTATACTTTTTTCTCTCTCCTTTTACTCTGACCCTCCTCACCAGTGTTTTGTTTCTGACCACTGCCTCCTTCGATCTACTCTCCCTTCTATAAGCCCCCCTCTTTTCTTTTCCCTTTCCCCTCCTACTTCCTGTAGCAGCAAGTACCCCAACATACCCAGGATGGCTGCTAGCACAGGTTCTTAGATCTGCTTTTCTAAAGGAAAGCAACTCAAAATGGGTTAACAATCTTGCTTTAATCAAACATATGTCATTTACCTAATTCAGGGGGAAAAGGTCAGCACCCCAAACTTCAGAGAATACAAACAAGTTACAAGCAGACAACAAATATAGAGAAACATCAGCAGATAGGCTTCCAATTGTCTGACCATTACATCCATACCTAGTCATTTACCAGAGAGGGAATCACCAACATCTGGGTTTTCAAAGCCAGGGGGCTCAATGGCTGCCCAGAGTCTCATCTGGTCAAATCACATAATTCTTCTCAAAGTGAGCCCCAAAACAAAACCTCACATCAGGGTATATATAGCCTTCTCCTGGCTCAGAGAATGTCACAACCCTCTTGACCCACTGCCCAATCACAAAGTAGCAAATTGTGGACATTCCTGAAAAACAAGTTTCCTTCCACAGGCTCCATGTGACCACATTCAGCCTATTAGGGGTAGAGTATATTTTCAAATCAAGTAAGGTTCTCAGAGTCACTTAAGCCTATCAAAGGGCCTAGGGGCAGGGAAGGTCTTAAATTCCCATTCCTATAACACTTCCCTACAGGGGAAAGTAGATTTCTCTACCCAACTGAATGTATATGTTATTCCCTCTTTGAGCCAAATCTGATGAGAGTAAGGTTCAAATAATTCCTTCATTTTCCCCCCTCTACTGTAATAGGTCTTTCATGCTTCTTCATGATATAATTTACCTAATTGTGCCTCCCCCTTCTCTCTTCTCCCAGTACTATCCTTTTTTCACCCCTTAATTCTTTTTTATATTACATTAAAGTTAAATTATACTCACATGCCCTGTCTATGCATACTCCTTCTAACTACATTAATAGAGTTTTTAAGAGTTATAAGATCATCTTCCCATTTAGGGATGTAAACAGTTTAACCTTACTGAATAACATTTTTTTTCTTTCCTATTTACTTTTTTTATGCTTCTCTTGAGTCTTGTATTAGAAAATATTGAATTTTCTGTTCAGTTCTGGTCTTTCATCAGGAAAATTTGAAATTCCCCTATTTCTTTTTTTTCTTCCAGAATTTATTTATTTTTAGTTTTCAACATTCATTTCCACGAGATTTTGAGTTCCAAATTTTCTCCCCATCTCTCCTCTACCCCCCAATTCATGTGGCATGCATACTGATAACCCTTTCCCCCAGTCTACCCTCCCTTCTGTGACCCTCTACCCTCCTATTACTCCCCCTTACTTTCTTGTAGGGCAAGATGGATTTCTATACCCCATCGCCTGTATATCTTATTTCCCAGTGGCATGTAAAAACAATTTTTTCACATTTGTTTTTAAAACTTTGAGTTCTAGATTCTCTCCCTTCTTCCCTCCTCACCCACCCCCATTGAGAATACAAGCAATTCAATATAGGTTATACATGTGTAGTTATGCAAAACATTTCCTTAGTAGCCATATTGTGAAAGACTAACTATATTTCCCTCCATCCTGTCCTGCCCCCCATTTATTCTATTTTCTCCTTTGACCCTGTCCTTTTTCAAAAGTGCTTGCTTCTGACTATCCCATCCCCCAATCTTCCCTCCCTTCTATCATCCCCCCTCTTATCCCCTTCCCCCCTACTTTCCTGTAGCATAAGATACCCAATTAACTGTATTTGTTATTCCCTTCTTAAGCCAAATCCAATGAGAGTAAGGTTGACTCACTCCCTTTCACCTCCCTGCTCTTCCCCTCCACTGTAACAGCTTTTTCTCACCTCTTTTTTTTTAAGCAATCAGGATTAAGTAACTTGCTCAAGGTTACATGGCCAGTTATTTTTGTGTGGGTGCCGAGTATCTGAGGCCGGAACCAATCCCAGGTCTCCTGACGCTGGGGCCAGGTGCTCTTACTCACTGTGTCTCTTGCCTCTTTTATGTGAGATAATTTACCCTATTCTATCTCTCCCTTTCTCCTCTCTCTCACACCTTAATTTTATTTTTTTATATCATCCCTTCATATTCAGCTCACCCTGTGGCCTCTATCTGTATATACATATACATACATATGTGTGTGTGTGTGTGTGTGTGTGTGTGTGTATTCCCTTCAACTATCCTAATACTGAGAAAAGTCTCATTACAAATACCATCTTTCCATGTAGGAATGTAAACAGTTAGACTTTAATAAATCTCTTATTATTTTTCTTTCCTGTTTACCTTTTCATGCTTCTCTTGCTTCTTGTATTTAAAAGTCAAATTTTCTTTTCTTCTCTGGTCTTTTCAGCAAGAATGCTTGAAAGTCCTCTATTTTATTAAATGTCTTCCCCCTGAAGTATTGTATTCAGTTTTGCTGGATAGGTGATTCTTGGTTTTAATCCTAGCTCCTTTGACCTCTGGAATATCATATTCCAAGTCCTTTGATCCCTTAATGTGGAAACTTTTAGATCTTGTGTTATCCTGATTGTGTTTCCACAATATTTGAATTGTTTCTTTCTTACTACTTGTCTTTTCTTCTTGACCTGGGAACTCTGGAATTTGGCTACAATATTCCTAGGAGTTTTCTTTTGGGGATGTTTTTCAAAAGGCAATGGATGGACTCTTTCAATTTCTATTTTAGCCTCTGGTTCTAGAAGATCAGGGCAGTTTTCCTTGATAATTTCTTGAAAGAGATGTCTAGGCTCTTTTTTTTTTTATCATAACCTTCAGTCAGTCCAATAATTTTTAAATTATCTCTTCTGGATCTGTTTTACAGGTCAATGGTTTTTCCAGTGAGTTATTTCACATTGTCTTCTATTTTTTTTTTTCATTCTTTTGGATCTGTTTTATAATATCTTGATTTCTCATAAAGTCATTAACTTCCATTTGCTCCATTCTAATTTTGAAGGAATTATTTTCTTCAGTGAGTTTTTAAACCTCCTTTTCCATTTGGCCAATTTTGCTCTTTAAGGTATTCTCCCCATTGGCTTTTTGGACCTCTTTTGCCATTTATATTAGTCTCTTTTTTAAGGTATTATTTTCTTCAATATTTTTGGGGGTCTTCTTTAACTAGCCATTGACTTGTTTTTTCTGATTTTCTTACATAACTCTCATTTCTCTTCCCAATTTTTCCTCTACTTCTCTTACTTGATTTTCAAAATCCTTTTTGAGCTCCTCCATGACTTGTGACCAATTCACATTTTTCTTGGAGGCTTTTGATGCAGCACTTTTGACTTTGTTATCTTCTTCTGGTTGTATGTTTTGTTCCTTTTCATCACCAAAGATTCTATAGTCTGATTTTTTCCCTCTGTTTGCTCATCTTGCCAGCCAATTACTTGACTTTTGAGCTCTATGTCATGTTAGGACTCTGCTTCCAGAGTGGAGAGTGCTCTGTCCTAAATTTCTGGGGTTTTGCACAGCTGTTGTTAGAGCTATTTCTAGGGACCTGTAAAATTTCACTTCTTCTAAAGTGATATGATCAAAGGAGAGGTGTTTACTCCTCTCCTGGCTTATGGTCTGGTCTGTGAGTGACCACAAGCACTCTTTTCTGCCTCAAAACTATGAGGAGGATTCCCTCTCCACAGCTGCCAAAAACTCTGCCACACCAATGCTCCTCCTCACCCCAGGGATGCCACCCAAGACTGCAACCTAGATCCATGCAGGGTAAAGTAGAATCCTGCCTCAGCACCAGCAAAGAGATCCCTGCAATTGCCCTCTCATCAGCTGCTTGATCCCCACCCCCACCATCTGTGTGCCTAGAGCTCCAGAAGCAGGTGCTGCTGCTGCTGTTGTTGCTACTGCCACCACCTCTACCACCCCAGGGTTGGGCCCAGATACACTCTTCTCTCACTTAGGTCCAACAGAGTTTCCCCACTGACCTTTTACTTTTTCTTTGGTGTTTGTGGGCTGATAAGTCTGGAAAACACCAAAGCTGCCAGTGATTTAGGCCCGAGGTTTGTTCCAGTCCAGTCTGTACCAGCATGGCCCATGTGGGACTGCGCTCGGCTCCCAATCTTTTGCGATAGACCCTTCCTGTCAGTCTGCCAGGTTGTCTTCAACTGGAGATGTGTTTCACTCTGTCATTTTGTGGGTTCTGTAGTTCTAAAATTTGTTTAGAGTCATTTTCACAGGTATTTGAAGGTAATTGGATGAAGAACTCAAGCAAGTTCTTGCTTTTACTCCATCATCTTGGCTCCACCTCCCAAAAGTCCCTCATTTCATAGAATATCCATGTTTTCTGCTGAAAGATTATGCTCAATTTTACCAAGGAGTTTATTCTAGGTTGTAATCCCCAAGCTCCTTTGTTCTACAGAATATCTATTCCAATCCCTCTAGTCCTTTAAGGTAGAACCTGCTAAGTCCTGTGTGACCCAACTGTGGTTTCTTAATATTTGAATGATTTCCTTCTGGTTGCTTGCAATATTTTCTACTTGACCTGAGAGTTCTGGAATTTGCCTGTTATATTCCTTGGAGTTTTCATTTGGGGATCTCTTTCAGGAGGTGATAGGTAGAATTTTTCAATGACTATTTTACCCTCTGGTTCTAGAATATCAGGGCAATTTTTCTTGATAATTTCTTGAAAGATGCTTGCTGTCCAGGCCCTTCTTTTGATTATGGTTTTCAGTTAATCCAATAATTCTTAAATTATCTTTGCTGGATCTTTTTTTCTATGTCAGTTGTTTTTCCAATAAGGTATTTTATATTTTCTTCTTTTTTTCATCTTTTGATTTTGTTTGACTGACTATTGATGTTCCATAGAGTCATTAGCTTCCACTTGCCCAATTCTGATTTTTAAAGAATTATTTTCTTCAATGAGCTTTTGTACTTCCTATTCTATTTGGCTAATTCTTTTTTTAAAAGAGTTGTTTTCTTCAGTGGGTTTTTCTTTCCCATTTTGCCAATTCTTTTTAAGGCTATTCCTACTTTCTCACATAGCATATTCCATACTTTCTCACATCTCACATAGCAAGTTGGCAAAATCTCAATGCAGTGGTTCCACTATTGTTGCTGAGAAGAAAAAAATTGCTACAGAAAAATTCTGACAGATGTACTTAATTTCATTTGTCTATTTCTTTTTCCCTGTTAAGTTTCATTTACTAAATCTCTCAGAATGATCTGACTGGGCAGAATTTCAAGCCAATATCACCGCAAGCCCATTTCCTCCTTAACTGTTTTTTATCTGTTTGGAGTTGTTATACAGCAGTAATTTTCCATAATAAATTAAAGCCTGAAGGGACATGAGGCCATCTAATGCACCCATTCTTTCATTCTGGAGATCAAGAAAATGAGGCCCATCTTCTCTAATATTTTGCAAGTGAATTTACATGCTAAATCTGTGGTGCCTGTGGCTGTCAGATCTCTTCATTATTTGTTCACTGAATAAATTACTTTTAAATTCTTCTTTCTTGGGGCGGTCAGGTAGCACAGCAAGTAAGAGTACCGGCTCCAGTATCGGGATGACCTGGGGATCAAATCCAGGCTCAGATACTTAGCACCACACCCAGAAATAACTGGCCGTGTAACCTTGAGCAAGTTACTTAACCCTGATTGCTTTAAAAAAAAATTCTTCTTTCTTTTCTCCTCAAAAGTATGTAGGTTTTTCAAAAGAGAATGTACTGTGGGTCCTGCTGTTCAAAGATAAAAGCCTTTAGCATCCATCAGTAAAAAGAGAGAACATTTTATCCCAAGTACTGTGCTGTATTTTTGGTGCAGTTATATAATCTCTGTCCTGAGATACATCATTGTTTTTTGTTTTTTGTTTTGTCCTTAGTTACTTAAATAAGAACAAACATCTAACTGTGATTGATGAAGATGCTTTTTTGGGAGTATACAGTGGACCTACCCTGCTGTAAGTAAAACAAAAGAAAGTTAACCTGGTTCAAAATGCTGAAGAGTATTGATGGTAGTGCTGAGGAGCATTCTTTCTTTCTTTCTTTTTACATTTTTTATTGGATATTGAATGATGAATCACTGTTATACTATGTTATATGTTGAACTATTGTTTATGCTTCAATGTGTTTGTTGTGTTGTTGCATCATTTCAGTCATGTCTGACTCTTCATGACCCCAGTTTTGGGGGTTTTCTTGGCAAAGATCGCAGAGTGGTTTGCTATTTCTTTTTCCAACCCATTTTATGGATGAGAAACTGAGGCAAACAAGATTAAGTGACTTGCCCAAGGTAACATAGCTAGTGTCTGAGGATGGATTTGAACTCAGGAAGATGAGTCTTCCTTGTTCCAAGTCCAGTGCTCTATTTACTACACCACCCAGTTGTCCAGAAACATTGTTTCTTCAGGTGAACTATCTTCCTTGGAGAAACTCTGTCCTAGAGTGCTAAGATTGAAAGAATTTCTTCCCTGTTGTAGTGCCTGATCAAGCTACTACAGCCATGTAGATTCAAGGGAAAGGAAGGGAACACACATTTATTAAGCACCTACTATGTGACAGACTCCATGCTGAGCACTTTACAAATATTATTTTGTTTGATCTTCACAAAAAACCCTGGGAGATGGGTGCTATTACTATCCCCATTTTACAGTTGATGAAACTGAAACAGAGTTTAAGTGACTTGTCTAGGGTCACACAGCTAATTAGTATCTGAGGCCATATTTGAGCTGAGATCATCCTGACTCCAGGGCCACTGCTCCATCTACTGCTTGGTGCTTCTGCATCATTGTTCATCATTGTCATGAACAATCATTATGAACTACAATGCCCTACACTCAGGAGTAAGAATAAAAAGAAGTATAGGCCCTATTCTTTGAGTTTATGGAAGCTAGTTTTTAGGCAGGGATATAGTCCATGTGTATAAAGAGATAGTTTATATTACCTTTATGCTATTAGCTAAATACTGGAAATGGGACAGTATGGCGTGGAAGAAAGACATGGAGTTAGAAAACCAGAGTCCAAATCCAGGTGCTGAGACTCAATAACATTTTAGATCTTGGGCAATTAACTTACTCTTTCTAAACATCAGGTTCCTTGTTTGTGACATGAAAAATATTTATGCTACCTACCTCATAATATTAAGTGAAATTTAGTAGGAATAAATGTAAAACTTCATACTTAGTTCAAAAAATCAACTTCATAAATACTAGATGGAGGAGATGAGGTTAAACAGCAGATTGCCTGAAAAAGTTTAGGGTGGAGGGAAGGATTACTGGACAGTTAGAGCAACAGGAGTCATTAATGTTATGTGGTAGCCAAAAAAACTAATTTGATCCTGTTTTCACGAAGAGAGTCCTAGTTTCCAGGAATCAGAAGGTGCTTTTGTACTTGGCCCCGATTAAATGATATCTAGCTTTTTGTGGTCAGTTCTGGATGCTATGATTTAGGCAGGACATTGATAAACTGAAGGGAATCCAGAGGAAAGTTACCAGGGCTCTAAGAGAATTGGTTAAAATAACTGGCTGTTTAGCCTAGAGTGGGGAAGAAACAGAAGGGACATGGTAGCCATCTTCAATCATTTGAAGACTAACATATGAAAAAGATATTAGACATGTTCTATTTGAACCTAGAAGAAAGGACCAAGAGCAATGGGTAAATTTAGCAAAAAGATACATTTAAGTTTGATATTAGAGAAAATTTTCTCATAATTAGAGTTATCTAAAAGTAGAATGGATACCTTGGGAGGCAGTGGTTAACCCCTCCCCACTATGGGGGTAATCAGGAAGAGGCTAGATAACAGCTTTGAGCTATATTGTAGTGAGCATAGGGATTCCATACAACTGGACCTGGTTGTAGGAAACTTACAGAGGAGGAAACTCCCTCTACCAATGCAACTTTCATTCATAAAGAATTGTCTAAAGCACAGAGAATTTGAGGTGACTTGTCCAAGGTCACACAGACTTGAATTCAGATGTTCTTGCCTCTGAAACCAGCTATCTATCCATCGTGCTACATTGCCTCATGCTATAGTAAAGATTCTTTGGGGCAGAGGTGGAGGGAGGTAGGGCACAGGTTAGACCAATGGCAAACAAGCTCAGTTCTAAATCTAAAGTCCTTTGATTCTGAATGGTCGGGTGTAAAGTGCTTTGTAAACTTTGAAATGTTATATGTGTGAATGACTATTACTATTGTTTTTCTAGTCTTATACTGAATGGAGTTTATATAGAAACAGTTCTGGGACAAGTTGTTATGCTATTATTCTTTTATGTCTAATTTTTGTGTGTTATAGCAAATCTGGATGAAATATGTCAACCTGACATGACCATTCAAAAATTATGCTATCCTCCTGGGGCATATATAAGGGGAATGACTGAGAACCTTCTGATATAAATCAGATTACCTGATGACCAATAATTACTTCTAATTATACTATTTTATGTTTCACACTTGAGTATTTGTATATTCACCTGACTTTACAAAATTATTCTGAATCTTATAGTCTAGGTAAAGAACTGGTCATTTCTAGGCTTTTTTTAAAATGTAACTTGTGTTCCAGACGGGAAGAAAAGTTGCACTGAGGTTTCCTCTTTTTAAAGTAACTATCATCTTTATCTCAGTTATTCCATATCACATTCTTTATTGCTGAAGGGACATGGGGGTGGAGGGCAAAACATGATTATCAACTTATAGGACTTAGGGGGGAATTGCATTTCAACTTCAATGTTATAAGATTTTTGAGATGGTTTCATTTTAGATTAAATGACATTGAGTTTAGAAATGGTTGCATTTCAAGTTTCAGATATTAGGATTTTGTTACAAGGGAATGCATACAGCAGTGAAAATTTCCTTGTCTTGAGAAAATACTGCAGATCTTTAGAGGTTTCTATGACACTTAGTTCTGTAATACTGGAGGTGTATTATTATCTAAAGGGACACTTTTTAATTTTTGGAGCAAAATTAACTTTAATTAACAGGAATTAAGAACTTCCCTCCAGAAAGTAATACTTGAATATCTCATCAAACTGTAGCTTGGATCCTCTAGGGATATATATCCATGGAGTGCAAGCTCTTGCAAGAGTTAACAAACTTGAGGGGCAGCTAGGTGGCACAGTGAATGGAGCATCAGCCCTGGAGACAGGAGGACCTGAGTTCAAATCCGGCCTCAGACACTTAACACAAAAAACTAGCCGTGTGATCTAGGGCAAGTCATTTAACCTCAAGTGCCCTACCTTCCCCCTCCAAAAAGCAAAAAAAAAAAGAGAGAGAGAGAGAGAGAGAGTTAACAAACTTGAAGGATGAATTCAAGTCTAGTAACAGATTATCTGAGCAACTAGGTAGCACCAGGCCTGGTATAAGGAAGAGCTGAGTTCAAATGTGACCTCAGATAGTTGCTAGCTGTACGACCCTGGGCAAGTCACTTAACTCTGTTTGCCTCAGTTTCATTATCTGTAAGATGAGCTAGAGAAAGAAATGGCAAACCACGTCAGTATCTCTGCCAAGAAAACATCAAATGGGGTCAAACAGAGTCAGACTGACCAACAAGATTCTCTGCCAAGGACCAGGCTAACATGGTATGGTCAGTTATACTTGTTTTAGAAAAGCACATTTGTTCCATCTTGATTGATAAGTTGCGTATAAGGGAAATTTCAAGTTTGCTTATGCATGATTTCTGTGAGAGAAAATAAAATGAGCCACTCCCATCCACTTCTACTATTACAACTTTTATCTAATTTCAGACAACTCTCCTTCCATCATTTCACATTAACTCACAAGCAGTAACCCTTAGCCTACTTCCACAAGCAAACTTCAGGTCTTTTTCAATTACACAGCCAGCAGCATCCCCACCCCATTGCTTCTCCACTCACCAGGTGTGTGCTGATTCCTTCTCACCCAGGCTTGTGTCTGTGCAACACAGCTGAGAACTTTTACTTCCCAGACAGTGAGGGGAGTTGAGTGTGTGAGCCGGGGAAGATTGAGGGAACCTCTCCTGACAAGGAGTGCCAGTCCCACAGTTGGCTGTGGGCTCCTACAGGAGGCTAGAGGTCTTGGTTTCTGTTCCAGGTCAGAGGGAAAAACTGAAGGAGGATCTGAGGCCAGAGGCACCATCCACCATACCCCAGAATTAGAGTTGATTACAAAAAAAAAATAAGCTGCAACAACAACAACAAAAAACAAAAAACAAGTAGGCAAAGGAGAAAGAATCCAACTGTAGAGAGTTACTATGGGAATAGAGAAGACTAGGGTTCATCTTCAGAGGAGGATACTGAAGCAAAGAAACCCTCTCCTACCCTCAAAAAGTAATGTCAAATGTTTACCTGCCCAAAAAGAATCACAGAACTTTAAAAAAAAACTTTTTAAAAATCAAATTATAGAGGTCGAGGAAAAACTTAAAAAAAAACAGTCCAAGAAAAACAAGATTATGAAAAGAAAGTTAACCAATTGGAAAAAGAAATTCAGAATATTAAGGAAGAAAATGACTTCTTAACAATCAGAATTGGACAAGGGGAAGCCAACGAAGTGATGAGAGACCAAGAAATAATAAAACAAAATATAAATAATGAAAAAATAGAAGAAAATGGGAAACATATCATAAGAAAAAACAACTGATCTTGAAAACAGGGTAGACCTGAGTATGATATGATTTTTAAAAGCAAAACCATTTAGGAACAGCTAAAAAGGGCAATTATCTCATACAAATGAGGTGCAAGAGGAAGAACTGGCACAGAGGAATTAGATGGGGGAGGACTGGTAGTTCTGAAAATCTACTTTCATTAGGAATGGGTTAAAGAGGGATCAATACACACATATCTAGAAGGGTATAAAAGTCTTCTAAATTCAGAAAGAAATAAAGCACCAAGGGGATAAGGAGTGGGGAAAGGATAATGGAGGGCTCTTTAGAGGGGAGGGGGAGGGAATAGATAAAGAGGGGTATAGAAGGATGTTTAGATTACCAGGAATGGGAGGATAAAGGAAGGCTCCTTGGGTTGGGGGCAGGGGGAGCCATATAGGTTAAGTAATAGGAGGGCAAGATAGTGGGAAAAGTAAAGTAGAAGAGTCAGGAGGGATAGGAAATAAGAGACATGCACAAATATAAAATAAAGATCAGGAGTAGAATTTGTTACAGAAAAAGGAGCAGGTGTGGTAATCATGACCTCGGACCAATTAAGGCTAAAATAGATTTAATAAAAAGAGAAAAATAGGGAAACTATACTGGATGTCAGCCATATTAATTAATGATGTCTTCGACTATTTAAAATAGCTAGACAGTGATAAGATTAGGATATTGCTGTGGTATAAAAAATGACAAATTGGTGAACTTGGGAAAAAATGGAAAGACTTGGACTTATGAAGGAAGAAGTTAACCACCTGGAGAGAAACAGAGGACAAATAAGTATAGTACAGCCTTACACAGATGCATATGAATGTATTTGTCTATATATGAGTATAATTATAGATATCCAAGTATATGTATGTGTATGTAAACGTACATATGTATGGGTATATGAATGTGTATATATCTTTGTGTGTATATGTTAATATATGTGTGTATATGTGTATATATGTATGTATGGTCATATATATGTACACACACAAATCCATGCTTAATTGTAACCTTCTGGAAGGTAGGGGAGAAAGGGGGAAAAAAGAACAATGTAAAAAGTGCACAGCAGAGTTACAAGGAAGCAAAGAAGGGCAGCTCTCAACATAATGGGTGGAATTTATTATATAGTCTTTCTTGAAATGGAAATTTATTGCTGTATATTTGGAATCCTCTGTACATTCTGCTGTGCACATGACAATGCTTTTTTTCTTTTCTAATTTTGTATAAGCTTCAATACTTAGGTTTATAATATGTTTCTTTTTTTCTTACTGTGTATTTAAGTATTAAAACAATTTTTTAAAATAAAACCCCATGGACAATACTGGTATGATATTGTCTATGGGGCCACGAAAAGTCAGGCATGATTGAATGACTGAACTACGGCAACAACCAGTCATAAAGTACATGAAGAAGCAGAGCCATCAGACCTTTTCATCCTACTTCAATTTCCACAGAGACTTAGTAATACAAAAGAGAACACAGGTTGCTCAGACCTATATAGTTAATCATAATTTATATAATTATAATAATAATTCTTTAATTTTCTACAAATTTAAATTGTATTGTTGTTCAGACCAACAACCAGCTGGTTCACTAGTGAATTATCTGAACCATATATGTATGCATATATATGTATCTATATATACATATATATTCTCATTATAAGGAAATACATCTAGATGGAAGCGTGATTCATAGTTTCTCTTCAGAGAGATGAATAAATGTGTTGTCAAAATTGATTTACTCATGCACTTAAAGACAATAAAAAAAAACAGCACAATACAGTGGAAAGCACACAGCAAATTTGCAGTGGGAGGAATAGGACTTTAATTCTAACTATACTGCTTACTAACTCTGTGACTTTGGACAAGTCATCCAAGCCTCAATTTCTCCATTTATATTCTATGAAGTGATTGGACCAGATGACTTCTAAGGTCCCTTCCTGCTCTAAATCTACGATGCTATCATTCCTCTAGAAATGAGTGAGATTGACAAAAGGAAAATGGGAATAATCTGGCCAAGTTAATGAAGTTAATTATTAATAATAATCTGGCCATGAAACCGAAGTTCTTAGGGGCATGAGTAGTGTTTTCCTTATGGTTATTGATGGAAGGCAAGGAGTTTAGAAGAAACAGGAGGATATAGGAAGTGGTTAACTGATGAAGAAGATGTTAAGGGGAAAAAAAGGATTTGACTTTCTAGACAATATCTTATGATACAGGAATGGCTTCTATTCATTTGTTTATTTGTTTCTGATCTGGACCTGTAATTTATTTGATATATAAAACTCCATGGTGAAAAAATTCCATCTACCAATGTAGATCAGCAACTATTCTGCAGCTGATATAGTCTTAGAAACTTGCCTAGGGATTTGAACGCAGAGTCTTTTTGATTCTGAAGCTGGCTCTCTACCCACTACATTATGATGTACTTCTAGGAATGTCTTTTGGACAAGCATGTAGTACCTCTCAACATGTGCAGATCACAAGGTCACAGATTTTGAATGGTAATGGACTTTAAGGGCAGCTAGTCCAATCTCCTCATTTTATGGATAAGGTAACTGAGGTTCCAAGTTACTCATTAAGGTTAGTAACCTGCCTTAATTCACACAGGTGGTAAGTGGCAAAGCCAGGGTGTGAATCCATGTCCTCTGACTCCAAATCCAAATTTAGCTTTGTTATGGCAGTCCAAGAAAACTATATTTGCATAAAGATTAGTGGATCTTATTGAGAGGACTTTACAGTGAAAATGGGGGTTGATGAAGAAAATTGCCCACATAAAATTACTGTTTGGTTGTTTTTAACAAAACTACTAAACTCCAATACCATTTAGCAGAGGTATTCATCATTCCGTGAGCTCCTTTCAACAACAACAAAATGTGTTGTGAACCCCCAAGGTAATTGAATGTACTACTCATAATAGTTTGTAATTATTTATTGCTTAAGGTGCTATTAAAAAGTTTAGTGTGGGGGTGGCCAGGTAGCACAGCGAGTCAGAGCACTGGCTCCAGAGTCAGGATGACCTGGGGATCAAATCTGGGCTCAGATACTTGGCACCACACCCAGAAATAACTGGCCATGTAACCTTGAGCAAGTTACTTAATCCGATTGCTTTAAAAAGAAAAAAGTTTAGTGTGAATCCTCTGACACAAATCCTCAGGGAGTTCACATACCACTAAACAGGAACCATCATAACAGAGGATAACAGGTATGACACAGAAAAAAAGAGTAGTAGAGGTGCTAGTAATTCATATGATGCTGTCTTGGAAGAGAGGCAGACCTGATACCTGTCACCTCCAGTAAATATGAAATAATTTATAAGTACTGGTAATAAAGTGAGATCTTTGTGCTAGAAGGTTACTATGGCCTGATAGCACTGAGCCCTAGCTTTCCATGGAAGAGTATACCTTGTTTAAGGTATTGAAGGATTGTGTTAGTCATCAAAAAGATTCACCTGTGTGGAAATTCATGAACTCAAGTGGGGCAAACATGTTGTTGTTTTTGTTCAATCATGTTCAAACTCTTCATGACCCTACTTTGGCAAAGATATTGGAGTGGTTTGCCATTTCCTTCTCCGGCACATTTTACAGATGGGAAACTGAGGCAAACAGGGTTAAGTGTAAACTTGCCCAGGGTCACACATTTAATAAGTGTCTGAGGCCATATTTGAACTCAGGAAGAGTTTTCCTGACTCCAGGCCCAGTATTAGATCCTTACTGTGCCTCCTAGCAGCCTAAAGATGGTATAGATCATTTGTATGGGGATCAATTGAAGAAGAAATGGAATTGATATCATGATTGGAAATACTATATACTGGTCAGCACAATAAATGACCAGTTCCTGGTTCATATTGTGAAGCTTGTAATAGTGCCTGGCACATAGTAAGCACTTAAAAATATTTATTGATTAATTGGTACAGAGGCTGCATAAAAGTAGTTATGGAGTACATCTGCTAGAGGTCTCTGCTGAAAATATAAAAGTTTTAAATTGCCTCCTGATAACCTCATCTTTCAGACAATAGAAGACAAAATATTGGAGGGGGAGAGCTGCTATTCTTTACTTGATTCTGACCATTAACGGGCAATTCGTTGTTGAAGTGAAAATAATGGGAACTTCGGAAGGAATTGACTATACCATTTTAAAGATGAAAGATTCAGAGTCAGAGGGCCAACTTTCTGCTATTTATTACCTAAATTAATTTGGGCAAGTCACAGTCATAGTACAGTAGAAAGAACTATAGATTTGAAGTCAGCCTGTGCTTGAATCCTGGCTTTGTCACTTACATCTGCGTGACCTTGGACAAGTCACTTAGCCTCTGTAGATCTCAGATTATTCATCTGTGAAATGAAGAGATTGAACTAAAAATTCTTTCAGTCATGTCCTTAATCTGGAGTTTGTGAATTTGTTTTTCTTGCATTTTGATAAATGTATTTTAATATAATTGGTTTCCTTTGTAATACTATGCATTTAATTTTAAAATCTTCTGAGAAGGGTTCATAAGACTGCCAAAGTGGTCCTTGACACAGAACAGATTAAGAATTGCTGCTTTAAGGTCCAATCCAGTTCTAAATCTTTGGTTCTGAGTTTAATTTCCCTCATGTTTAAAATAAAAGAATTAGACTAACTCATCTCTAAGGCTTCTTCTAGTTGTAAATCTTATGCTTCTATGATAAGATAAAGAGGTGAATGCTAGAAATAATATCTTTACCTGACACTTTAGGAGAATGGATATGAAAGAATTAACATAAACTATAGTTTGAACTTGAGCTCTATAAGAGAAGTCCACTCAAGGGATGGGAGGTTCTCAAGAATTAAATCTGATAATAAGATGCTAATGATGTTTCTAAAAAGATTGATATAGCTACATAGGGTACTCATTCGTGAGATTTTCCAATAAATACGAGTATATGAACAGAGACCAAGTCTTCAAGTCATGAAAACCTGGGTCCAAGGACTGCATCTGATACATACAGGCCATGAAATCATTGGCACATCACTTAACCTCTCACTTTGCCTTGCCTCTCCTTAAGACTACAGAGGGGGTTATGATCGGCATTGTTTCCTCACTGGAAGTTCCCTACACCAATGAAATCACATATCTACTGCAAAAACAAAACAAAACAAAACCAAAACTGTATAGAATATAGAAGCAAAGGCAGGTAACTACAAATGAATGCAAAAGAGAGGCAAGGGCCTGTAATAATAGCATCGGGGATGCTATTATTAGATTAATAAGCTAAGATTAACAATGAACAATAAGGATTTAAAAAGTTTTTTATGTTGTTTCAGCTAGAACTGGTGCTTAGGATCAGTCACCAGACACTGTGCCAATGTCTGAGGATTCCAAGAAAAACAAAAGCCAGTCACTGCTCTCAAGGAGCCTACAAGCTAAGGGAGTAGACAGCACATAAAAAGCTAGATATAGGATAAATTGGAAATAATCAACAGAAAGAAGAAACTAGAATTAAGGGGAATTTGGAAAGGTTTCCTGTTGAAGTTGAGAGTTTAGCTGGGACTTGAAGGAAGCCAGAGAGGCCAGGAGAAGGAAATGATGGATGGCAATAACAGATGATAGATGGGAAGCAGAAATTCTCAACTCATTTCATTGCTACTTTGTCTATCAAAAATGGTCATCATAAGAATGAGGACAGAATAACAATGGTTAACAGGAAACTGAAATCCAAAGTATACTTTGTAATAGGTTTTGTGGTTTTTTTTTTTTTTTTTTGGTCTTCTCCATGAGTGGGGAAGGGGAGGGAGGAAGAGAGGAGTCAGAACTGAAAATAAAATTGAATTTTAAAATGAATTTTAAAAGTTTTAAAAGAAAATCCAGTGTAAGAGGTGAGATGATAAGAAATCATGTAAGAAAAAATCTAATTTTCAAAAGTGGGGGAAAAGGAGATTCTCTAAACTATAGGCTTATGAGCTGATCATTGAGTCTGGCAAAATTCTAGAATGTCTTACTAAAGATATGACTTGTGGGCACTGGGCAAGAGAAGCAGTACTTACTACAAGCCAGAATTAGTTCATTAAGGTCAGACCTTCATTCTCTTCCTTGATAGGGTAACTATAGGGGTTTATTAGGGAAGTGTTCCAGGCATTGCATACCTAGATTTTGGCAAGGCATTTGACAACATCTCTCATAATATCCATGTGAGCATCAATAGAACAAGATTTTCCAGAACAAGGGAGATGATTTATGCTTCCCTGGCTGGACCATATCTGGAACATGACAACTAATTTTTGGTGTCACATATTATAATAATGACAATAATAACTCACATTCGTATAGTACTTTACAAAGTTTACAAAGTGATTTACAAATAATATCTCATTTTATCTTCTCAAGTAGCCTGAAAAGGGGGTATGTGTGCTATTGTTGTCCCCATTTTACAGATGGGGAAACTGAGGCAAGGGAGGATTAAAAATATTAAGGACCTTGACAGTCTGGAGGACTATATACAAAAGAAAGGGAACCATATGGGAAAGAAAATCAGTGCTGTTATATGCATGTGGTCAGAGCAGCAAATGTTTAGCCTGAAAATGAGAAGATTTAAGGCACATCTGAATGCTCAATATAAAAAATAATCTACTTCCTAACATCTAGAGTTGTTTAGAAATAGAAAGGGCTACCAAGGGAGATAGTGGATTTCCCTTATCAGTGGAAGTCTTCAAGCAAGTAGTATGCAACTATTGTATACAGGATTCACACTTACAAGATGGGTAGACTTAGTTTCCTCCTAGGTCTTTTCCAGATCTGAGGTTTTATGGGTGTATTTTGAGTCCTGAATAGAAAAAGAATACCATGGATTGGAGAACTCAAGGAAGCATGAACCTAAGCTAGGTTTCAAAAGCAATAGACAGAGAGCATTTATTAAGCACTTAATATGTAACAGGCACAGAATAAAATGGGATTAGTTCTAAGAAAGACAATGTTAAGATTAAGGGTCACTGGGAAAAACTTTTCACAGAGGATGGGACTTTTAGATGGGACTGAAGAAAGTCGAGGGAAGCTGGGAGGTAGAGATGAAGTGGGAGAGTGTTCCAGGCATAGAAATGCCTAGTAAAAATGTTCAGATTTGGGAGGTAGTCTGTGTTGAGGAACAGCAAGAAAGCCAAGGAAGACCATAGAATATATTGAGGGGTCTAAGGTATAAGAAGACTGGATAGGTAGGAGGGGGCCAGGTTATGAATGACTTTTAAAAAGTGAAAATGCACTTCTAAGCGATGGGTCAAAAGTGAGCATATTCCTACAGTGCAAATGACATCACCTGTGCAGGGGATGAGCAAATCAATATATGCATATCTTCTACTAATCCACTACTGGAATTGTATGCTCCAACCAAAACTGTTTACTCACTGCCTCGGGAAAATTTTTTGGTCACACCATTCACCCCACTTGGAAGACCATCCTCTCTAGGTATCTACTATGTCACCTCTTCTATGCCTTCCTAGCCTGAAAGGAGGTATCTATTCTCTGACCATATATAGCAACTACTTTGGACAAGTGGCTTCACCTCTGGGCCTCAGTTTTCCCATTTGTACAATGATGGAGTTGAATGAGATGATCTCTGAGGGTTTATCTACCTCCAGTATTAGATGCTTCTATAGTTGAATTATTTTAGTTTTCATATTAATCACTAGGACATTCATGTAGGGCCTTATGACATCTCTCCCTCTATTTTTTAAATTAAAATTGGGGGGGTCGTTATTATTTAATTTCTATATCCTCTAAAATCCTAGTCTGATGTCATGGAAGTGGCATGGAGATGACCATGGATTCTTGAAGGCTGCATTATGTACTAGTGGACTTCAAACTTAGGCAGGGCCTTCAAAGTGGGAAATACTTCAAATACAGACCTGATGATGGGAGAAAATATATGTGTATATATATATAAATATATGTAATGCTAATAAATAATTACATATGTGTATATATGTATACAGGCACACACACGCGCACACACACAAACATATATATGTCTGTTGACTAAGGACCAGCCTACCTAGATTTTGAGAGGCCCACAACATAATTGACTGAAGGTGATGAATTTATTGCCCTCAGCAATTCCTATAGGCAAAGTTATAAAGGTGGTTGTGATTTTTATGGCTAGAGGGTGTATACACACTAATTAAATTACAGAAATTACAGAATCTTCAATCTTTGCATACTTTTCAGTAAGTTTTCACAGGTTTATGAGAATCTAAGTTCCCTGAGATCATGGACTGTATCTTATATTTCTTTATATCTCCCATAGCATCTAACTCAGTGCATTGTACATGGAAAGAGCTGAAAAAATATATTTGATTTGATACTGACTTTTTAATGCCTATATGAGGAATAGTCATATTAATGACATTTTACTATTGTAAAATCCCACTGAACAAAATCTCAAATGTCTTCTATGAGAAATGGGAAATTGTTTCTTACTCTTTATTATTCAGTAGAGAATAGAACATCACAGTCATTTATAAAAATAAACAAAAATAGCTAAATTTTCACATTTGGTTTAAAACAGTTTTTCAAAGGTCATTTCTTGAAAACAGAGACTATTTTAAAGCAGATGCCAATGCTACAGCAGAGAGAGCTGTAGTCTAATTTTGTTTATCAAAACAAAGCCTCTAATTTGGCTTGGGAGTTTGATGCCATTTTTTTCCCACCACATTTTGTCTTGTACTTTTTTAAGTCCCATAAAAAAACTAGCTTTGCACTCAATTTTTAGTAAAGTATTTTTCCTCTGAAAGTGAGGCATGTGATGGTTGTGACAAAAGCACATTGAAATGAACCATTTATAACAATACTTACTCATCCTTATCTAGAATGTTACTGTTATAGTTTCATGATGTTTTCATTGCATCTCATTTGATCTTTACCACAGGTGTTAGCACCCTTTATCACAGATGAAGAAACAGGCTTTAAAAGGTTGTGACTTACTCATATTCCCACAATTAATATGTTGGAGAGCAATGAGTTAAAACCCAGGATTTTTTGACTCAGAGTGCTTTTTACTCTACTAGGCTGCCTTTGTAATACCGCAACTCTGAAAATTCCAGGATGTGGACCTAATTAGACAAATAGTAATGATACTGTCTGCAGAATCATGTCCTTGGCTCCTCTGTTAGAGATACATCATGGTACTTCATTGCCACTTATCTGCTAAGGACTAATTTGAAAATCCTGAGTTTCAAAGTATTAAGACTCTGTTCTTTTCATTCTTTCCATGTTCAACACAAAGTGTGATTTTCACAATCAAGTATAGTATCTGCAAATACTTTCACATTAGACATTAGTCAGGTTATAAAGAAGGATTGTAACAGATGGAATGAAGAATGGGAAAGAGGAAACAAAACCAAACAAGGAAACAAAAAAGGGCAGGTGGTTTGCTTCAATCTGGGTTTAATCACAGTTCTTTCTCTGGATATAAACATCTCTCTCAATCATGAGTCTTTTGGGTTTGACTTATGTCTCTGGATTGCTGAGAAGAGTCCAGTCTATCAGAGTTGGTCGTCACACATACATTGTGTCTACAATTGTGTACAAATTCCTCCTGGCTCTACTCTTCTCACTCAGCATCAGTTCTTTTAAGCCTCTCCAGGTAAATATGAAGACCATCTGCTCCTCATTTCTTATTGCACAATAGTATTCCATAACATACATATACCACAACTTGTTTAGCCATTCCCCAATTGATGGGCAACCCCTTAATTTCCAATTCTTTGCTACCACAAAAAGAGCTGCTATGAACATTTTTGTACATATGGGTCTTTTTCCCACTTCTATGATCTCTTTGGGATACAACTCTAGAAGTGGTATTGCTGGGTCAAAGGGTATGTACTTATTTATAGCCCTTTGGGCATAATTCCAGATTGCTTTCCAGAATGGTTGGATCAGTTCACAACTCCACCAGCAATGTATTAGTGTTCCAATTTGTCCACATCTTCTCCAGCATATGTCATTTTCCTGTTTTGTCATCTTAGCCAACCTGACTGGTGAGATGTGGTACCTAAGATTTGTTTTGATTTGCATTTCTCTAATCAATAGTGATTTAGAGCATTTCTTCATGTGCTTATAGATATCTCTAATTTCTTTCTCTGAAAACTGCCTATTCATATATTTATTTGACCATTTATCAATTGGGGAATTACTTGTATTCTTATAGATTTGGTTCAATTCTCTGTATATTTTAGATATGAGTCCTTTATCAGAGAAATAGGTTGTAAAAATTCTTTCCCAATTTCCCACCTCCCTCTTAATCTTGGTTACATTGGCTTTGTTTGTACAGAAGCTTTTCAATTTAATGTAATCAAAATTATCCATTTTGTATTTTATAAGGCTCTCTAATTCTTTTTTAAGTCATAAAGTCTTTCCCTCTCCACAAATCTGACAGGTAAACTATTCCTTGCTTTCCAAGATTGCATACAGTATCAACCTTTATACCTAGATCATGCACCCATTTAGACTTGATTTTGGTATATGGTGTTAGATAATTGCCTATGCCCAGTTTCTGCCATACTATATTCCAGTTTTCCCAGCACATTTTGTCAAATAGTGAATTTTATCCCGAAAACTGGGGTCTTTGGCTTTATCAAACAATAGATTACAATAGTCATTGATTGCTGAGTCTCCTGTGCCCAATCTATTCCATTGATCCACTCCTCTATTCCTCAGCCAGTACCAGGTAGTTTTGATGACTGCTACTTTATAATACAGATTAAAATCTGGTACAGCTAGTGCACCTTCCCTAGCATTTCTTTTCATTAATTCCCTTGATATTCTGGGCCATTTGTTCTTCCAGATGAATTTTGTTACTATTTTTTCTTGCTCTATAAAGTAGTTTTTTTGGTAAATTGATTGGTATGGTACTAAATATATAATTTAATTTGGGTAAAATTGTCAGTTTTATTATATTAGTTTGACCCAGCCATGAGCAATTGATATTTTTCTAATTAGTTAGATCTGATTTTATTTGTGTGAAAAGTGTTTCGTAGTTGTGATCATATAGGTCCTGGGTTTGTTTTGGGAGGTAGATTCCCAAATATTTTATAATGTTTACAGTAACTTTAAATGGGATTTCTCTATCTCTTGCTGTTGAATTTCATTGGAAATATATAGGAATGCCGAGGATTTGTGTGGGTTTATTTTACATCCTGCAACTTTGCCAAATTTATTTATTTTCTCAAGTAGTTTTTTACTTGATTCTCTAGGATTCTCTAAGTATATCATCATATCATCTGCAAAGAGTGATAACTTGGTCTCTTCTTTGCCTAATTTGATTCCTTTGATTTCTTTTTCTTCTCTAATTGCTACTGCTAACCTTTCTAGTACCAGATTGAATAAGAGGGGTGATAGTGGACACCCTTGTTTCACCCCTGATCTTATGGGGAATGCTTCCAGCTTATCCCCTTACATATAATACTTGCTGATGGTTTTAAATAGATGCTACCCATTATTTTAAGGAAGGCTCCATTTATTCCTATACTTTCTAGTGTTTTTAGTAGGAATGGATGTTGCATTTTGTCAAAAAGACTTTTCTGCATCTATTGAGGTAATCATGTGGTTTCTGCTAGTTTTATTGTTGATATGACCAATTATACTGATGGTTTTCCTAATATTAAACCATCCTTGCATTCCTGGAATAAATCCTGCCTGATCAAAGTGTATTATTCTTGAGATAAGTTGCTGTAGTCTTTTTGCTAATATTTTATTTAAAATTTTTGCATCTATATTCATGAGGGAGTTTGGTCTGTAATTTTCTTTCTCTGTTTTATCTCTTCCTGATTTAGGTATCAGTACCATATTTGTGTCATAAAAAGAATTTGGTAGGATTCCTTCTTCACTAATTTTTTTTTATAAGCAATCAGGGTTAAGTAACTTGCTAAAGGTTACACGGCCAGTTATTATTTCTGGGTGTGGTGCTGAGTATCTGAGCCTGGATTTGATCCAGGTCATCCCGACACTGGAGCCGGTGCTCTTACTCACTGAGCCACCTGGCCACCCCTAAGCAATTGGGGTTAAGTAACTTGTTCAAGGTTACACGGCCAGGTGTTTCTGGGTGGGTGCTAAGTGTCTGAGCCTGGGATTCGATCTCCAGGTCTTCTCAACACTGGAGCTGGTGCTCTTACTCGCTGTGCTACCTGGCCACCCCTTTCTTCACTAATTTTCCCAAAGAGTTTATAGAGTATTGGAATAAATTTTTCTATAAATGTTTGATAGAATTCACTAGTAAATCCATCTGGCCCTGGAGATTTTTTCCTAGGGAGTTCACTGATGACATATTGATTTCTTTTTCTGAGATGGGGTTATTTAAGTAATTTATTTCCTCTTCAGTTAATCTGGGCAACGTGTGTTTTTGTAAATATTCATCCATTTCCCTAAGGTTGTCAAATGCATGTGCATACAATTGGGAAAAATAATTCCTAATTATTGTGTTGATTTCCTCTTCGTTGGAGTTAGATTCACCCTTTTCATTTTTTATACTCATAATTTGGTTTTATTCTTTATTGGTTTTATTTATTCATTCTTTATTGGTTTTATTCATATTGACTAAGGGTCTATCAATTTTATTGGTTTTTTCATAAAACCAGCTCTTAGTTTTATTTATTAATTCAATAGTTTTCTTAATTTCAATTTTATTAATCTTTCCTTTGGTTTTCAATATTTCTAATTTAGTATTTAATTGGGGATTTTTAATTTGTTATTTTTCTAGGTTTTTCAATTGCATGCCCAATTCATTGACCTCACTTTTCTCTAATTTAATCATATATGCACTCAGGGATATAAAACTTCCCCTAAGAACTGCCTTTAATGCATCCCACAAATTTTGGTATGTTGTCTCATTATTATCATTCTCTTGAATGAAATTACTAATTGTTTCTATAATTTCTTGTTTGACCCACTCTTTCTTTAGGATTAAATTGTTTAATTTCCAATTAGTTTTTAATCTTTCTTTCCATGGCTCTTTATTGCATATAATTTTTATTGTGTCATGATCTAAGAAGTATGTATTTAATATTTCTGCCTTACTGCACAGAATTGTGAGGTTTTTATGCCCTAGAACATGGTCGATTTTTGAGTATGTGCCATGAACCGCTGAGAAGAAAGCATATTCCTTTTTATCCCCATTCAGTTTTCTCCAGAGATCTATCATACCTGCCCTCTCTAAAATTCTGTTCACCTCCTTAACTTCTTTCTTGTTTATTTTGAGGTTGGATTTATCAAGTTCAGGGAGGGGGAGTTTAAGGTCTCCCACTAGTATAGTTTTGCTATCTATTTCTTCCTCTAATTCCTTTACCTTCTCCTCTAGGAATTTGGATGCTACACCACTTGGTGCATATATGTTAAGTAATGATATTGCTTCATTCTTGATGATGCCTTTTAGCAGGATATAGTTTTCTTCCTTATCTCTTTTAATTAGATCAATTTTTGCTTTTGATTATCTGAGATAAGGATTGCGACTCCTGTTTTACTTACTTTAGCTGAGGCATGATATATTTTACTCCAGCCTTTTTCCTTTACCCTGTGTGTATACCTCTGTTTCAGATGTATTTCTTGTAAACAGCATATTGTAGGATTATGATTTTTAATCCATTCTGCTATCCATCTCCGTTTTATGGGAGAGTTCATTCCATTCACATTTACAGTTATGATTATTATCTGTTTCTTTCCCTCCATCCTATTCCTTCCCCTGTTAATGCTTATATTTTTTTCTCCCCTTCTCCCTTACCCTCCTTAATTGTTTTCCTTTTGACTACCACCTCCCTCAGTATTCCCTTATAAACCCCCCTCCCTTTTCCTCCCCTTCCCCCTTACTTCTTCCCTCCCTACTAACCACTCCCCCCCTTTCATAGCACTTCCCCCCTCCTACTGCCTATAGGATATTTTCATACTTAATGAAGTATGTTATTTCTTCTTCACACCAAGAGTGACAGGAACAAATCTCATGCAAAGCTCCTCACCCTCCCCTCTTTTCCTCTAATATGATACATTTTTGCATCTCTTCTCCATAGAGTCCTATGCTTAACTGGTTGTTATTCCCTCCTTGCACCAGAACCAATGAGGGAAAAGCTCATATAATACTCATCTCCCTCCCTTCTTTTCCTCTGCTATATTGTTTTTATGCCTCTTTGTGTGGCATAATTTGCCTTTTCCACTTCATTCATTCTTCTTTTTCCATTGCAGTTCCTTTGTAGCCCTTAATAAGATTTTTTTTAATCGTCATTTTGTGTATTTTATACTCATATCCTCTTCTTGTCTATAGTTTGCTCTTATTAATAACAGGGTGTATGTGTGTGTGTTTTCCTTGTTTACCTTTCTATGTCACTCTTGCATCTCGTAATTGGAGGTTGAATTTTCCATTGAGCTCTGGCTTTTTCATCAGGAAGGTCTGAAAATCTGTTATATCATTGAATGACCATCTCTTTGCCTGGAAGTTGATGGGTAGTTGATCCTTGGTTGTAACCTGAGCTCTTTTGCCTTCCAGAAAATTGTATTCCACTGCCTCCAATCTTTCAGTGTAGAAGCTGCCAAATCCTGTGCAATCCTCACTGTGGTTCCTCAATATTTGAATTGTTTCTTTCTGGCCACTTGAAGTATTTTCTCTTTTACCTGGTAGTTCTTGAGTTTGTCCACAACATTTCAAGGACTTTTCAATTTGGGATCTCTTTTAGGAGGTGTCCGGTGGATTCTCTCGATTTCTATTTTACCCTCAGGTTCTAGTATCTCAGGGCAATTTTCCTTAATGGGCTCTTGGAGAATGTTTTCCAGGCTCATTTTTTCATCATGATTTTCTGGTAGGCCTATGATTCTCAGATTATCTCTCTTGGATCTGTTTTCCAGGTTAGTTATTTTTCCATTGAGATATTTTACCTCTTTTTCTAATTTTTCATTCTTGTTTTGTTTGAACAATTCTTGGTTCCTCATAGAGTTATTTGTTTCAATTTGGTTGATTCTGGTTTTTAGCAAATCATTTTCCTTGGTTAGTTTTTGGAGCTCCTTTCCCATATCATACATTTTTCTTTTTAAGGAGCTGTTTTCTTCATTATAATGTTTTTCTAATTCTGCAATTTTGATTTTAAAAGAATTATTCATTTTGTCTTCTATCTCTCTCATTTGGTTTTCAAAGTTCCTTTTGAGCTCATCTAGGAGAGCGTTCTTTGCTTGGGACCCCTTCCCTGCTGATGTTTCAGCTGTGGGTGTGGAGTTCACATTGTCTCCCTCTGAATTTGGTTCCTCCCTCTGAGGATAGTAGGACTCCAGAGTCTTTGTCTTTGTAGTCTGCTTTCTACCCATTTTGAGGCAAGGCCCTAGCCATACCCTTCCTCTAGGGTTCCCAAACCTTTAATGTTGAGGGTTTTGCCCTGGGGCAATAGTTACTATATGGGGGGAGGGGGGTTGGAGCAAGTTGGAGCTGTCTTCCATCCTGGTCCTTGGAGGTCCTGATAGAGGCTTTTTTTTTATTCCTGGGATATGGAGTGGTAGTCCCAGGAGTACTTGCTGTCCTGGACAGGGGCCCTGCATTTGGTTCTTACCTTGCTCTTTCCAGTCCCAGCCCTTTGGTGATAGGCCTGGTAGTGGCCCTTGTGGTTGGTGGGACGACTTGCACCCCAGTTGATCAGGCCTCCTCCTGGTCCTGCCTCTGCATGCCGCTGCCTTCTGGGCCTGCCTCTGTGCCATGCTGCCTTCCCCATATAGAGCTAAATTATAATGAAATCCTCCAGAAGTTTCCTATTACCTTGGAAGAAACTGGGAGCTAGATAGGGTCATGGAGTCAGGCAGATCTGAGTTCAAATTTGGCTTCAGACACTTATTAGACTGGGTGACTGTGGCAAGTCCCTTACTTCCATCTGCCTTGATTTCTTCTTCGGTCAAATGGAGCTAATAATGGCACCTACTTCCCAGAGTTGCTGTGAGAAGAAAATATGTGTGTAAAAATGACGTGCAAACCTTAAGGCATCATATGAATGCTAACTATTATTATTATCTGGGAAATAGGTTCTACTCAGAACTATTCGAAGGCAAAATTGTGAGATAAATAAATGAAAGCCTTTCTAGTCTTCAGCAGTCACCTCCACTCCAGACCTATCATGTCCTGTCTCTTTCCTTTGCCTCTCAGCACTGCCATTCATATGTCCTGTACCTCATCCTGTACCAGACCCTGGACTTTGGGGAGCATTTTCTCTCTCTTTATCATCTAATATGCAGGGATGATGCCCAGTGTTGGTTATTGCAGTCCTTGTGAGAGATCAGTAAAGAAATTTGTAGGGGCAAGTATGGGGCTAGTCTAGTGCTTCTTCCATGATATCATGATTTTTTGGAGTGGGATCCATTTTTGTTTCCTATATACATAACACTCTTTAGCAATAAACTCTCTTAGAGTACAAAGAGAAAATTCTTTTTCTGAATCCTGTAATTAAAAATTTTTTTTAAAAAACAAAACTTCCCTTGACTCAGATATCTTCCTCAAGCTATTCCCCCCCTCAAGCTATTATCTCTTTTTTCTCTCCTTCACTATCAAATATTTAGAAAAAAATAGCCTACATTTACTTGCTGTCTCTACTTTTTCACCACCCACTCACCACCCAGGCCTTGGGTCCCTGCAAACTGGCTCTGGTATGGACCACTCCACTGAAGGAAGCTCCTCTCTCCAAGTCAACAGTGACCTTTTTTTACCAAGGCCTCATAGTTTTTCCTACTTACCATCTTCCTTGACCTCTCTGATTCATCTGAAAATAATTACGTTTAATAATAAATGTCATTACTTAGATGGAATCATAAAAGCAAGCAGAAACATAAACAGAGCTCTTTTTGATAATGCAAAATTCAATGCAGATTGAAGCATGCTATTTTTTCTTTCTTTATCTCATTCTTTTTTTTAAATTCGTCTTCTTGTGCAAAATGACTAATGTGGAAATGCTTTACATGATTGCACATGTATAAACTATAATGGATTGCTTTCTGTTTCAGGGGGGAAGAGAGGGAGGGAGGGATAGAATTTGAAACTCAAAACTTTTTTTTAAATGTTAAAAAATTGTTTTAACATATAACCAGAGAAAAAATAAAATATTACATATTAAAGGAAAATACAAGATTCAAAAATTCAAATTTCTTAAGTGTCTACCATGTATAAAGTACTATGTTGGACACTGGGGATACAAAGACAAAAAACAAACAAGTCTCTGTCTTTAGGGTGCTTACTACCATATAGATAGATACAAAAGCTATGCAGATGTATTAAATATTGTAGATAGAAAGATGAAAAATAACGATCTCTACCTCTTTGATTTTAGAACTGTAATCAAATCAAATCAATATTATAATTGCTTCTGGAAAGACCATGTCACTGGACTGCCCTATTCTACTTAACATCCCTGCAGTTCCTAAGACCAAAACACCCTTTCCTAGCCACCACTCTCTTACTACGTATTATTTTCTGAATATAAGCAGGGGTGTGCTGGAGCCAGAGAACTGATTGTGAAATTTCCAGTATGCTATAAATCAAGTCTTGATTTATTGTTTTGTTGCCTGCCTAGTCTTAGGAAAGTAGAGGGGAAAAAAAGTAGAGACAATTTTAATGATACAGACTACTTAAAATTATGTTGGCATAATTTTTTGTGGGGTGAAAGTTGGTTGTTAAACATTTACCACCACACTACTCAATGTAATCTTCTTGAGGGAAGATTCTGTCTTGCTTTTTGTAGTGGAATCCCCAACATTTAGCACAGTGCCTAGCATCTAATCAGACCTCCCTCATTTGACCTATCAATGGAGAAATGAAGCTTCCCAAAGTCACATGAGTACCACACTGTAGAGGTGGCATTCAAACCCAACTTCTTTAATTCCAAATCCCATGCTCTTTTCAAGAGCATTAGGCAACTTGTATATTCAACTAAGAATTCCTTTCTCATACTTTTGCCTTCCATCATTTCCCCCCAGATATTGTTAGAAGATCCTAGAATGGAGAAAATTAAAATGATCTGTTGTGACACTCCAGAGTGAATACACAAAATAGGAGACCACTATGAATGTACAGATGAATTGGTTAATTGTCAGTTATGTGTGCTTTTTATTAAGTATTAATCACATACATTTAAATACCCAGCCCCAACTCAGAGAATCTCTAAGATCAGTCTTATTGTTTACCAAACTCAGAAGAGAACACAGAGAGGTAATAAATACCTACAAGTATTTGTAGAGGTAACACTCTACAAGAGTTATCTATGGCCTCTATAGGTAGAGGAGACTTCTTCCTAAGAGAAGGAAGTCACAGACATTGTAACATGGATAAATTGCAGAAATTCAAGAGGTGATTATATGATTCATCTTAATTCATACAAATCTGATTCTTATTGAGGCCCACTGAGCCAATACACAAGGATCTGTCCAAGTTAAATGACTGGGTATTTGATGGGAGGTTTTAAGGAAGAGCTGCCTTAGAATACTGAACCAGAGAACCTAAGTCTTAGATTCTTGTTATAGATAGCTCCACTACTGGATTACAGTGTGAACAGATTACTTATTCTCTCATTGCCTTTTTTGTATCATCAGTGTTTCTGCCATTTCCCCCAATAGACTATAAGCTCTTTGAGGGCAGGAACTGTTTGTTTTTGTCTTTGATTCCCTAGCACCTAGCACAACTCTGTGCACATAGTAAGCACTTCATAAACAATTATTGATTGATTATGTAAAAAGGGGATACCCACACACCTGCCCTTTACCTGCTTTGGTCAGGTCTTTCCTGACAGAGCCATGTGTGTATAGACTAGATAATCACTGGCAGAAGCAAAAGAGATGACTTGTCCAAAATGACTTCTGCTCCACACTGTCACCTGAAATATACATCATCTGAACTCATAGGGCCATGGAATTATAGATTTAGAGCCAAAAAGGACTTATGAAGTGATCTAGTACAAGCTTTCATTATACAGGTAAGGAAACTGAGGCAGGGTGAGGGCACTGTCTCTAAAAATGCTGTTTAACATAACTAGCACTGTCAAGTTTTCAAAGCACCTTATCGACATTTCCTCATTTGAATCTCACCGCAACTCTGTGAGGTGGATGATACAGGTATGATTGTGCTTGTTTTATAGGTAAAGTAACAGAGTCTCAGAGAGGTTAAGTTGTTTGTCCATGGCTACATATCTAATAAATGTCAGAGTCAGAATTTGAACCTAACTCTTTTTGCTAAAATGCAAAAATGTTACCTGAAAGAGTTACTGTATTAATATTAGCATTGATTGATCAGATACTGTAGTGAATAGTAGTATTTTGAGGAAATATGTCATGGAAAGCCACATGTGGCAGGGAAATAGTGAGGCAGTGGGGCTATCAGCTTCAATAAAAGTGTTTATCTGATTACAAAAAACCTAAAGCATGAGACATTGCTATGATACATGTGGTCGGATGGTCTTGTCCAATTATCAGAGAGAAGGTAATATGTGTCTACTTAGATCAGGCAATGGTAAAGGAGATGGAGGTGAGGCCATCTGAAAACATAGGTCTTTTGAACAAAAGAAGAAAAAGAACTGGCTTCAGAGTAAAGAGGCCCAGATGACAGCTGGGTGGTATGATGGACAGAGTGTCAGCCCTGGAGTCAGGAGGACCTGAGTTCAAATCCAGCCTCAGACACCTCCTAGCTATGTGACCCTGAGAAAGTCACTTAACCTTTTTTGCCTCAGTTTCCTCATCTGCAAAATGACCTGCAGAAGGAAATAGCCAACTAATATCTTTGCCAAGAAAAACCCAAATGGTGTCACAGAGAGTCGGAGGACACAACTCAAAATAACAAAAAGAAGCCTAGACTGGTGTGGTGGAGGCTAAAGTAGAGGGTGGGGTGGGCACTGGCCTGCAGGCCTAGAGTGAAGAGGTGACTAGTCCCTCAGAACCGAAAGTGGCTAAAAGATACAACTTATAGAATTTGCCATAACAACAGTTGAGAGACAGGAGAAATGGAAAGACAGGGAATTCTGTCAGAGAATTCGAATCTCCAAGGAAGGTTCAGAGAAGACAGCTTCCAGATCTAAATCAGAAGTTTAAGAGTGGAACCAACATGGGCTTTTCAAAGCTTTGACCAGTGGGTTGAAGGTTAAGAGCCTAAAAACTGGGGTCAGCAGAAGGGAAATCCCCGGCCAAGCCTAGACTCCCATAGATTGTCTTTGACTAGGGAAGCAGATACTAAAAAAATTGACCTCTCGCCTCAAAAAGACTTGAGTTCCAATCTCTCTCTGATATTTCTGTGAATATATATGAACACATATATGTTAAAGCAAGCTGCAAGTAATAAAGATTCACATAATTCTCTTCTATTCTACTTTTTCCATGGAAATATTCCCTTTTATTGGCTTTTAAATGCTTAATTAAAAAATTTAAATACATGTGTACATACACACACACACACACATACATGCACAAAATCTCCCTACTAACTAAACCTCCTTACTGATCTGCTTTTAAATTCACAGGGACATCTCTTACACTAGCATTACTGCCCTACCACCTAAGGGTCTAGAGCATCTTAAAGAACTGATAGCAAGAAATACTTGGACTCTTAAGAAGCTTCCCTTTTCTTTGAGTTTCCTTCACCTGACACGGGCTGACCTTTCCTATCCAAGTCACTGCTGTGCTTTCAAGAATAGAAAGAAAAACAAAGGGTAAGTGTGTGGCATGAATTTGGTCCTCAAGTTCCTTCTTTGAAGAAAGAGAGGGTTCAGAGATTGCCAAAGTGGGTGATACCACCCCCTGGTGGGAGGCCCTGGGATGATCTGGGGGGAGGGGCAGCAGTAGCCTCAGGTACAATTGGCGGGGGGCATTCAAAAAAAATAAGAAGGTTGTAGAAACATAAGGAAAGAAGAAAAGAGAAGAAAACCATTCATACATGTTTCATGACTTGTGTAACAGAGTTAAAGTCATAGTGATTGTATTATTTTTCCAAATAAACACACAAAATGCAAATTATAGCCAGTTAGTTGTCAAGTTTGCCAACAGGTCTTAACAAGCAAGTATTGACGGGCAAGTGTGTTACACATTGTCAGGAAATCCAGCATGCATAAGCAGGAATATATGATGTTTTGTAATGACTTCTTTATGATATAATACAGTTACATGACATAATATTGCATCACCAAAATTACAATGCAAGAAAAAAAACACAAAATTTTATAATAAATTATTAAATTTAAGATGCGTCTTTTTTTTAATTTATAGTTTTTTTGAAATGATGCAATTTTTAAAAAAAACATTAAAGAGGGGTGGCTAGGTGGTGCAGTGAATAGAGTACTGGCCCTGGAGTCAGGAGGACCTGAGTTCAAATCCAGCCTCAGACACTTTACACAAAAACTAGCCATGTCAGCTTGGGCAAGTCACTTAACCCCAATTGCCCTACCTTCCCCCTTCCAAAAAGCGAAAACACAAACAATAATAAAGGGTTAAAGAAAATGGATTTCCAGGGGGGCACTGAATATTTTTTTTAAAGGGAGTGTTAGGCCGAATAAGTTTGGGAACCTCTGAACTAGATGAACTCTAATGTCCCTTCTAGCTTTAAAGCTATGATAACTATGATGCTGATGCCTAAGATTGTACTCTGTAGGTATAAGAGAGAGCATGAGTGTCAAAAGTAAACATATTTGGGCTACTACTCATCTTTAATTCAGATATCGAAGGCCCAGAACTTTGTGACTACCCCACAGTTATCATGACACAATGGAATGTCATTTATTTTTGTTGGCATCACTTGATTAAGCTGACATTTGTACATAGTACTCTACAAAACAAGTTAGATGGACATGGTTCCTGTCCCTTAGTGGCATTATATTTAAGACAAGTTGTTATGATGAAGAATATCCAAACAACTTGAATGCATTCCTCAAAGCAGGCTAAGCAGCTATCACAATTTCAGGCCATGTGTCATACTTCAAAGGAGTGGGTATCTCCCCCTCCATACCAGCTTGATTGTCCTCTTTCCCTCCTACCTACCCTATAACCCATCCTTTCTATCTTACCATGATTCCTTCCTTACCTCCTCTGCACTCCCTGCCCTACTTCTAAGTATCTATTCATCTGCTTCCTTCACAGATCTAGCCTGTTGGTGATAAATCTGAGCCCATCTATGGGGGTAGGATCAAACAGTATAATGAAAGTAGTGCAGGGAAGACATATCTAGCTGTAAATGCAGCAGGAAAACTGGAGGAATCAGGGAAATCTATTTTGGTGGCATATGGCATTTGGAAGAGATGAACCCTAAAGTAAACCATGTTGGCTTTTCCTCAACTCCAACATAGACAGGAAGAGCCAAACCTCCAGATATTTTACTCTATACCAGAAAAATTAGTTGAACTCAGATTAAGAGATGAGACGAGATGAAAACTGTATTTGTTGTTAGAACATTGGGGTTAGGGTTGGGGTTAGATCAGAATTCAGCTTCCTTCTGAGATGATTGCCAGAATCAAGTCACTGACCTCTGTTGCCTTTCAGAATCCTTGAATCGCTAATGTGCAACCAGAGCAGCATTCACAGCTTGCGTCAGAAGAAATCTATCAATGCCTTGAATGGTCCCTTCTACCAGGACTACTCAAAAGAACAGAACCACACAAATGCGGTGTATGAGGGAGACTCCACAGTACAGGATTTCCATAGCAATTCCCATTATTATGTCTTCTTTGAAGAACAAGAGGATGAGAATATTGGATTTGGCCAAGAACTTAAAAACCCTCAAGAACTGATTATGCAGGCATTTGATAGCCATTATGACTATACTGTGTGTGGAGGCAATGAAGATGTGGCATGCTCCCCAGAGCCAGATGAATTCAACCCCTGTGAAGATATAATGGGATATGAGTTTCTTAGAATTATAGTGTGGTTTGTCAACCTGCTGGCTCTCCTTGGGAATTTCTTTGTCTTGTTTATTATCGTTACTAGCCATTACAAACTTACTGTCCCCCGCTTTCTCATGTGCAACTTGGCCTTTGCTGACTTCTGTATGGGGATCTACCTGCTCCTTATTGCTTCTGTTGACCTCTATACCCGCTCTGAATACTACAACTATGCCATCGACTGGCAGACTGGCTCTGGTTGCAACACAGCTGGATTTTTCACCGTTTTTGCCAGTGAGCTCTCTGTGTACACACTAACAGTCATCACACTAGAGCGCTGGTATGCCATCACTTTTGCCATGCGCCTGGACAGAAAGATCCGCCTATGGCACGCATATATAATCATGTTAGGTGGGTGGGTTTGCTGTTTCCTCCTAGCCCTGCTTCCATTGGTGGGAGTCAGTAGTTATGTCAAAGTTAGTATCTGCCTCCCCATGGACACAGAGACTCCTCTTGCTCTTACCTACATCATTGTAGTCCTGTTTCTGAACATCATCGCTTTTGTCATCATCTGTGCTTGCTACATAAAAATTTACATGACTGTCAGAAATCCCCAGTACAGTCCGGGTGACAAAGATACCAAAATTGCCAAGAGGATGGCTGTGCTGATCTTCACTGATTTCATGTGCATGGCCCCAATTTCCTTCTATGCTTTGTCAGCTGTTATGAACAAGCCCCTCATCACTATGAGCAACTCAAAAATCTTGCTGGTCCTTTTCTACCCGCTTAACTCATGTGCCAATCCATTCCTCTACGCAATCTTCACTAAGGCTTTCCGGCGAGATGTTTTCATTCTACTGAGCAAGTTTGGTATCTGTAAGCACCAGGCTCAAGTGTACCGAGGGCAGACAATCTCTCCAAAGAACAGCATTGGTATTAATGGCCAGAAAGGCTGTCGGGGAGCAGGGAAGGCTCTTGACAATGTGCAGGATCACTATGAACTATTTGAAAATGTTCATCTGGACAAAGGCAAGCAGAACCACCTCAAGGTAGACTGCAAACTGACAGTTTTATAAGCTCATCCTCATACTCTACATTTCAAAAGGGTAACCTGATAGACTGAATCCTGATTTCCTAATTGAAGCATTCTAATTCTGGGCCAAACTTTTTCCCTCTCCCTTCTGTACCTGGATTTCTTACAATGAATAAATAAATATATTTTGCACATGAATGACTTTAACCTAATCTCTCCCCATAAGCTATCACCCTTGGGAGAACAGGGAAGTATAACCACAACCAAGATTGCATCTCAAATTTAGGTGATAGCAAAATGATCCATCCTCTGGGAGATTTCCCATCTAATCTGTTCCACAAACAAGTCTGAAGACAAAATATCTCTAAAGAGGTCACAACAGGGGCGGCCAGGTGGCTCAGCGAGTAAGAGCACTGGCTCCAGTGTTGGGATGACCTGGAGATCAAATCCGGGCTCAGATACTTAGCACCACACCCAGAAAAAACTGGCCGTGTAACCTTGAGCAAGTTACTTAACCCCAATTGCTTTAAAAAAAAAAAAAAAGAGGTCACAACAAAAGTCAGTAGAGCTATGAGAGCAGAGATCCTCTCACTTCTGATGCCACCTATGGTAATGTGGAGTCTGCACTTGGACATTCTCCAATGACTTGGCTGATGTCACACAGTTTATTATATGCTCCTTTGAGCTGCTTTAACTTTGTAGTGCTTGGTACTGCAACAAAAGATTAAAGCTCGCTTGAACCTAAAGTAAAAAAAAAAATAAGACCATAAGGACAGTGGCTATATTGAGCAATGAACAACAGGGTGGGTATGGGGCTGTGAGGGAAAATCTTTTTCAAGATGTCTTTTCTGACTCTTCAAGTCACTCCTTAAAACCACTTACCGTAGTCATCTCTACAAGGACCTACCAGGGATCCAATCATTTTTGTGTCGCCCAGAAGAATATGCAGGCTTGTTTGTATGACTAAAAGCCTATCTTCTTGATGAGTGTCTTAGCAAAAAAGAATGGAATTGTAGAAACCATAGATGGTTAGCAACAAGTATCTGTTATGGTACTCACAAAAGTACTGCTTTGGCCCACTAATACATAGTTTTCCTTATATATTATTCCTATGAAAAGCTTTTTCAAATTTCTACAAGATAAAGTTCACTTGATTTTGCCAATGCCATCCCTCCTTAACTCTGGCTGCTTCCTTACTGCTTCTCCTTTCCCTAGACTAAGGGAAAACAAAAAATTTGCTTTCTGAAACAGTCACACTAGATTGGGAGTCAAGAGACCTGAGTTCTAGTCCTGACCCTACCATTCTCAGGCTATGTGTGTTGTGCAAGTCCCTTAATTCTCTCTGACCCAGAGTTTCCTCATTTTTAAAATGAGGGGTTTAGACTAAATAAATCCTGAAGTCCTTTCCAGCTCTAAGATTCTATGATAGGGCTCCCACAGATACCTATTTCCATGAGAACCATACAAAAAGGAAATGGAAAGGAAAAAGAGAGACTATCACATTTCCTTTAGGCCAGTTCTCTAGTTCTCAGAGGGCCTGGGGCATGTGAATACAGATTTCCTCTCACTCTACCTCAGCCATAGAGTTCTTAAGATTACTAAACCAGATAGGGATGATTTTATAATGATGAGTTGGGCTGGATCTGAATTGTTAAGTTGGCATCTGGTCTATACAAAACAATTGCTTTATGATTGTTAGGACAAAAAAGAAATTCTTCAAATTTTTTGGCCTGAATTATTCATTCATATAATTGAGTAATGTGCATTGTAAAGGATAGTGGTTGATCAGAGTAATTCTCTACCTAGGGTAATGAAAAGCCTTGCCACCCAACCCCCAGTCCATGGAGCTTGAGAATTATCCTCAAGAATATCCATGTATCCTTAAAGAATTGATTCATTTAAAAAGTAAAATAAAATAAATTTTAAAAATTTAAAAAAAGAATTGATTCATTCACTAAACAAAATCTGGACCAAATAAAGAAGCAACAGAAAGGTGAATAAACAATGCTGCCTAATGATGTTAAAAATCTGTACAGAGTGTTGGCTTCTCCTTGGAACCGAACCTGAAAAATCCCATCAGGTATAATTGACCTTGTATGAAAATGCTCTTTTCTTTTCCAAGATTCTATAATTGCCCATAATTTAGGGATATTTATCAACAAATGCTGTCACTTGTTTGCCTATATATAGGCACTCATTCTCTGCTGAAAGACCCCAAACACAGAAGTCAGCTTTTTCTCTGTGCTCGTTAACTCTAGTATAAAATGTAAGCTTTTTGTCGTTCTCAGACTGTATTGTGCCAAGTAAGTGTGACAAATGAATCCATTTGCAATTATCAAATCTGACTAATTTTCATAGTACCAGGTCATTTGAAAACTTTCATATTTTAAAAGAAACGTTCTAATTACCTAATATCATTAGTTATTCCCAATATGGCAAGCAAGTACATAAAATTTATAGAATTTATTGTTATTTTGTGTTGTATATTCTTTGTGACATTTCACAATGTCTTGTCTCAACGAAATAACATGCTTTCATCTTGAATATAGGAAATAGTACTTTTAAAGAATAGCCCCAGAAAATGTGACTACAATAGAATCTTTACTAAAAATGAATATGCTACATTTCTTCATGCTTTAACTTTCCTTCTTCTGAAAAGTATTGCCTTGAATTGTACAATCTTCCTCTAACTCGAGGGCTCTTTTTGTGTATCTCATGTGTGTTTTATAACTAAAGGTCACAGGGGTAAATGACCAACTAGGAAGAAGAATGAATAATACCTTTGCTAATAAGGGTCTTGTTTATTTCTATTGTAAATGATAATACTTTGTTAGCTAGAGACCCTATGCTTAACTTATAAATATCATTTTGTGAAAACATTGATAGAAAGTAAATTACATATTGTTTTTCGGATAAGCTCATGAAAGTATGAGAGCTTACCTCAAGCAGTTATTAATTTTGACAATGGAACTGTAAACAGAAACCTAATAAATGTTATGGCTATAAAATAATGAGACTGGTTTTTATTAGTGATTCTCATACTCACTCAAATGGATTCAGTCTACCTCTCTAGTGATCATGATGCAGTTTTGGGGTTGCTGGGAACCTCAAAATGCCAGGGTGCAGGGCAGCCTCTGCCTGGAATGAATTCATGTACTCAAACCTCCTTCCAATCAAAGTGGCGAGTTTTATTGTAGTAATCGTTCAGGCTAGATTTTAAGGTAATCTGCAGTTTAATGGGGGTGAGACTGATGCTTATATACAAAAAGGACAGTGAAAGGATCTGGATAGAATTAAGGAGCAGTAAGTGGTCTGGGGTGGGCCAGATGCAACAGTGAAAGAAATGTCAAATAAGCTAATTAGGTGATCTAGGTGGGCCAATTGTCTTAGGTGGAGACACCAGAGATCTGGGCTGAAATGTGTGGGAAAATTCAGGGACTGAGATGCTTTCAAAGAAACGGTGTTTTCCTTTTAGGGATCCAGGTCCCATCACCCCACCAACCAGTCAATAAGCATTTATTAAGCACTTATTATGGGCTATTCACTGTATTACCCATGGGATACAAAGAACGGCCCTGCTGACACTGTACCTGCCCTTCAAGGAGCAAATTCTAATAAGGGAAATAATATGCAAATAACTAACTGCATACACAATATATACAGACTAGATAGAAAGTAATCTCAGAGGGCAAGGCACTATGTTGGTAGTGGGATTTCAGAGACAGAAAAGGCTTCCTGCAGAAGGGATATGAGTTGAGTGTTAAAGCTCACCAGGAGGCAAAGGTGAGGAAAGAGGGAGCATTCCAGGTCAGTGAAAAAGCAACTCAGAGCAAGTTGGGTGTGGGGGGTGGAGGGGGTGCAGCTATATTGTAGAGTACTCGGAGGAGAATAAAGTTTCAGAAGATGAAAGGTAAGATGAAAGTGTGAAGGGCTTTACATGCCAAACAACATTTTATATTTGCTCTTGAAGGAAATAGGGAACCACTGATGTTTATCAAATAGGGGGCATGATGTGACCAGACCTGTGCTTTAAGAAATTCACTTTGGCCACATTATAAAACAGTAATCATCAAAACTATCTGATACCAGCTAAGTGGATCAGTGGAATATATAGACAAGAAATGTAATAGGTACGCAAGACACAGTAGTAAATGACCATATTAATCCAGTATTTGATAAACCCAAAGACCCAGCCTCTGGGATAAGAACTCACTAAGTAGCAAAAACCCCTGGGAAAACTGGAAAACAGTCTAGGAGATGCTAGGTATAGACTAACATCTTACACCATACACCAACATAAGATCAAAATAGGTACATGATTTAGACAGGAATAGTTTACCTGTCAGATCTATTGGGAAGGGGAGAATTTATAACCAAAAAAGAGATAGCGAGCATTGTTAGATATAAAACGGATAATTTTAATTATATTAAATTTAAAAGGTTTTGTACAAACAAAACCAATGCAACCAAAATTAGAAGGAAAGCAGAAGGCTGGGAAATAATTTTTGCAGCAAATGTTTCTGATAAAGGCCTCATTTCTCAAATATATAGAGAACTAAGTCAAATTTATAAGAATATAAGTAATTCCCCAACTGATAAATGGTCAAAGGATATGAACAGGCAGCTTTCAGACAAAGAAATCAAAGCTATTTATAGTCATGTTAAAAAAATGTTCTAAATCACTTTTGATTAGAGAAATGCAAATTAAAACAACTTTGGGGTACCACCTCACACTTATCAGATTGGCTAATATGAGAGAAAAGGAAAATGATGAATGTTAGAGAGGATGTGGGAAAATTGGGACACTAATGCATTGTTGGTGGATTTGTGAACTGATTCAACCATTGTAGAGGGAAATTTAGAACTATGTATGCCCAAAGCACAATCAAACTGTGCATACCCTTTGATCCAGCAATACCACTGCTAGGGCTACATCCCAAAGAGATCATAAAAACAGGAAAAGGATCCACATGTGCAAAAATACTTGTAGCAGCTCTTTTTGTAACAGCAAAGAATTGGAAATTGAGGGGATGTCCATCAACTGGGGAATGGTTGAACAAGTCGTGGTATATGAATGTAATGGAATATTATTGTGCTATAAGAAATGATGAGTAGGAAAATTCCAGAAAAACCTGGAAAGACTTACATAAGCTGATGCTGAGTGAAGTGAGCAGAACCAGGAGAACATTGTACACAGGAACAGCAATATTGTGCAATGACCAAGTTTGATAGACTTAGTTTTTCTCAACAATACAATGATACAGGACAATTACAAAAGACTTATAATGGAAAATGCTATCCATATCCAGAAAAAAACTATGGAGTCTGAATGCAGATCAAAGCATACTATTTTTTTCTTTCTCATGGTTTTTCTCTTTTGTTCTGATTCTTCTTTCACAACGTGACTAATGTGGAAATATTTTTAATATGATTGTACATATATAACCTATAACAGATTTCTTGTAGTCTTGGGGAAAGGAGAGTGATGGAGGGAGAAAAAAAATTTGGAAATCAAAATCTTATAAAAGTGAATGTTGAAAACTATCTTTACATGTAACTGGAAGAAAAAAAAACTTGAGGCATCATCTCCCCACACACACCTTCAGACTAGAACCTGACAACAATAATGTAACAAAAAATAATAATAATAAGTAAGCAAAGGAGAAAGAACCCAACCATAGACAATGACTATGGGAATAGAGAAGATCTGGATTTATAGTGAAGTTTAAAAAGTCACTCCTACTTTGAAGAAAAATGTGAAATGGTCACAAGTCCAATAAGAGTCCTTAGAAGAGCTTTACAAGTTCAAAATCAAATAAGTGAGATTAAGTAAAAATTAGCGAAAAAAAGAGGAATCTAAGAAATATTTAAAAATGAATTTTTAAAAAATGAAAAGCAAACCAATTAGAAAAAGATATCCAAAAACTTATAGAAGAAAATAACTCCTTAAAAATTAGAATTGGGCAAAGGGAAGCTAATGACATTGTAAGACACAAAGAAATAATTAAACAAAGTCAAAAGAATGAAAAAAATAGAAGAGAATGTGAAACACCTCATTAGAAAAACAACTGATCTAGAGAACAGATCAAAGAGAGACAATATAAGAATTGTTAGACTACGTGAAAGTTATCATTTATATAAAAAAGTCTACCTATATTATAAGAAATCATTATGGAAAATTATTCTGAAATTCTAGAATTAGAGGGTAAAATAGAAATAGAAAAAAAAATCCATTGATCACCACCTGAAAGAGATCTCAAGATGAAAACTTATAGAAACATCATAGTCAAGTTTCAACATTCCAAGATTAAGGAGAAAATACTACAAGCAAAAATGAGAAGAAAAACAATTTAAATACTGTTGAGCTACAGTCAAGATGACACAAGATCTAGCAGTTTCTACAATTAAAGACTGAAGGGTTTGAAACATATTTCAAAGAGCAAAGGAGCTGGAGTTGCAACCAAGAATAAATTACCCAGCAAAGCTGAGTATAATCCTGAATGAAAAAAAGGGAGATATTTAATGAATTGAAAGACTATCAAGTATTTATGACAAAAAGACCAGAACTCAATGGAAAATCTTACATATAAAAGCAAGGAGAAACATAAAGTAAACATTAAAGACCAGTCATAAGGCACTCAATAAGCTAAAGTTGCTTCTTATATGGGAAAATGTCACCTACACTCTTAAGAATGGTAGTACTTGAGTAGTTTGAAAAAGCATACGCAGATGGCAGGCTTGGAGTTGAATGTGATGGGATGACTGTCAGAAAGGAAAATGGATAGGGAGAAGTAAAATGGAGCAATTCTCTCTCTCTCTCTCTCTCTCTCTCTCTCTCTCTCTGTCTCTCTCTCTCTCTCTCTCTCTCTCTCTGTCTCTTTTGCTTTTTGCAAAGTGACTTGCTTAAGGTCACACGGCAGCTAGTAAGTGTTACGTGTCTGAGGCTGGATTTGAACTGAGGTCTTCCTGACTCCAGGGCCTGTACTCTATTAAGTGTGCCACCCACCCCCTGAGCAATTATCTCTTACAAACAGGGCATGAATGGAAGAACTATTAACAGTGGAAGCAGGTAGGGGTAGAGGGTTGGTAGTTCTGGAACTTTATTCTCATTGGAACTGGGTTAAAGAAGGAATAACATACCTCAATAAAAGTTTAAAAGTCTTCTAAATTTTAAAGAAAAAATTTTAATTAAAAAATAAATTTATAACGAAATAGAAGGGTGAGGGGACAGGATAAGGGAGGGACTTTTAGAAGGGTGTATAGAACAAGAAGTAGGAGGATGGGGGGGGAGATGATAAAGGAGGGATTCTTTAAAAGGGTGTGGATTAGGGAAGGTAGTTAGAAGCAAATCAGATGTGTGAGGAAAGATAGGGCAAAAAGAGGGTGACAAGGATAACAGAGAGGAAAAACGGGATGGAGAGAAATATACCACTAGTAATTATAATTTTGAATAGGAACAGGATGATAAAACAGAAATGGATAGAAGAATGAATTAAAAATCAGAATCTGACTGTTGTTTACTTGGAACAAATTTTAAAATGAGAGATATACATAGGGTTAAAATAAAGGGCTGAAGTAAAATTTATTATGCTTCAGTTGAGATAAAAATGAAATCAGGAGTAGCAATCATAATCTCAGACAAACTTAAATCTAAAATAGATTTAATTAAAAGAGATAAACAGAAAAATTATATTACAATAAAAGGTATCATAGAAAATGAAGCAATATCCATCCTAAACCTATATGCACCAAATGCTATAGTATCTAAATTTTTAAAGGAAAAGTTAAAATTAATTACAGGTGGAATAGATAATAATACTACCATAGTGAGAAACTTTAACTTTTCCCTCTCAGAACTATATAAATCTAACCCAAAAATAAATGAGAAAGAAGTTAAGGAAGGGAATAGAGTCTTAGATAAGCTAGAATATGTATACATACATAAATGCTTATATATGTGGAGAGAATTGAATGGGAGCAAATATACCTTTTTCTGAGCAGAACATGGTATCTTTACAAAAATTGACTATATGTTAGGGCATAAAAATTTTAAATTGGGATAAATTTTTAAAAATTTCTCAGATAAAGTTCTCGTAAAGGTCAAATATATAAAGAACTTTGTCAAATTTATAAGAATATGAGTCATTCCTCAATTGATAAACGGTCAAAGGATATGAACTGGCAGTTATTTCATGAAGAAATTGCAACTATATATAGACATATAAAAATTATCTAACTCACTTTCTGCTTTCCTTCTAATCTTGGTCACATTGGTATTATCTGTACAAAGGTTTTTCAATTTAATATGATCAAAATTATCTATTCTACATTTTGTAATAATGCTTTCTCTTATTTGGTCATGAATTCTTCCCTTCCCCATAGATCTGACAGGGAGACTGTTTCTTGCTCTTCAGATCTGTTTGCTGTTATCAAGATGTAGTTTGCTTTATTAGGTCTATTTTTGCTTTACTTTTTCTTTTCTTTTTTCTTTTTTGCCTTTTTTTGAAGGGCAATTGGGGTTAAGTAACTTGCCCACGGTTACACGGCTAGTTTTGTGGGGAGGGGGTGTGATGGGGTGGGTGAACGTGGGGGGGGTGTTAAGTGTCTGAGGCCGGAACTGAACTCAGGTCCTCCTGACTCCAGGGCCAGTGCTTTACTCACTGAGCCACCTAGCCACCCCTTTACTTTTTCTAAAATCAGGGTTGCTACCTTTGCTTTTATTTTTTTACTTCAACTAAAGCACAATAGATTCTGCTCCAGTCCCTTACTTTTACTCTGTGTGTGTCCCTCTGCTTCAAGTGTTTCTTGTAAGCAGCATATGATATGGTACGATTCTGGTTTTTGATCCACTTTGCTATCCACTTCTATTTTGTGGGAGAGTTCATACCATTCACATTCCTACCGTGTTTTCCCGATAATAAGACACTGTCTTATTTTTTTTGGACAGAAAAACACCAGAGGGCTTATTTTCAGGGGAGGGCTTATCTTAATGAACATTGACAGCAATTTTAATAAACAGGTAAATGTGAACAAAAAAATGTACCTTTATTCAATAAGCAAATCACTGGGGAAGAACAGGATGACGCGCTCACTGCTGCAGCTCTGATTGGATGCAGCTCGGAGTGCGGCGTGCGTTTCACGGGGGGGGGGGAACGGTGCATACAGAGGGTACCGTAATGTAGTGTGTAGCACAGGGGATCACCTTCACTACAGTAGCAATCTCAATAGGGCTTATTTTCGGGGGAGGGCTTATTTTAGAGGAATCTTACACAGTAAGGGGAGGGCTTATTTTCGGGATAGGTCTTATTATCGGGGAAACACGGTAGTTATGATTACTACCTATGTATTTCCCTTTATCCTATTCTTCCTCCTGTTTGTCCTCTCTCTCCTTTTACCCCTTCCCATCTCACTGGTATTTTGATTCTGTCTAGCACCTCCCCTGATCTGCCCTCCCTTCTGTTAGTCTCCCTATCACTTTACTTAATTTTCTCCCTTCCTACTTCCCTGTCAGGTAAGATAGATTTCTATATTTACCTGATTGTGTATATTACTCCCTCTTTGAGCCAATACTGATGAGAGTAAGGTTTAAGCAACGCCCATCACTCCAGTCCCCCATCTTCCCCTCCACTGTATTAGGCCTTTCTCACCTCTTCATATGCTTTACCCCGTTCTACTCCCCCTTCCTTCTACACCCATTGTGCTTCTCTTTCTTCTCTTTGAATTTTTTTATGTCATTCCCTCAAATTCACCAAATACCCAAATCTTCTGTCTATATTCTATATTCCTATCTGTACTGTTAGTGATGCAATCTTTAAGAGTTACAAATATCTCCCCATGTAGGGATATAAACAATTTTAGTTTGATTGAATCCCTTATATTTTCTTTTCCCTTTTTACCTGTTTATGCTTCTCATGGGTCTTAATGTTAGCAGTCAGATTTTTAGTTTAGTTCTGGTATTCTCCTTTTGAAGGCTTAAAACCTTTCTATTTCATTGAATGACCATTTTTCCCCTTGATGTGTTATGCATAATTATGCCAAGAGAATATTGTATACAGTAACAGCAATATTTTTCTAGGAATAACTTTGAACGATTAAGTTATTCTGAGTATTTATAAATACTCAAATCAAGTATAAAGGACCTATAAGGAATGTGCTATCTACATTCAGAGAAAGAATTGATAACTAGAAGTACATATAATATGGTTTTACATATATATCCATTTCTGTATCTTAATCCTATGCCTTCTCTAAGCAGAGTGTAGAGAGAGGGAGAAAAAAATAAAAACTGCACAGCAGAGAACAAAAGAAAATTCAAAAGGAAGCACAGAAAGCATGGTTGCTTTGAAAATGATATGTAATATTTATTACATGGTTTTCTAAAAAAAATAGTAATCCATGCAAAATGAAAAATCGTGATTTTATATATATCTTTTTATGTTGTGCTGTGAACCTAAAAATGCTCTTTTTTATCTTTTTGTATTTAAGTTCAAAATGAATAATTTTGAACGGAAAAGGTGATATATTTCAAGAGATGTTGTAAATGCAGAAACAAGACTCAATAATAGCTTATATAGGTGAGGCGAGTATGAATGAGGAATCAAGGATGACGCTGAGATTTTGAGCTTGTGTGATTGAGAACATGGTGATGTGCTCAGCAATTAGAGGACAACTGAGACAAGGACAGAGCTTGCAGGAAAAGATGAGTTCTATTTTGGCCACGTTGAGTTTTAAATGCCCACAGGACATGCAGTTCAAAAAGTCCAGAAGGCACTTGGTGATATGAACCTAGAACTGAACAGAGATACCAAAATTGGATATACAGATCTGGGAATCCTCACTATACAGATCATTGAACCCCATTCAAGCTTCTTGTGAGATCATTAAGTGACAAAGTAGAGGGAGACGTGGATGAAAAGTGCCTATTTTCAAGACACTTAAGTGGAAAACTTATAAATCAAATCCATCAATACATGTATCTTGGATAGATACTGCAAATGGAACAAGTCTAATGCTGAGATTCTTTTTCCCATTTACTTGTTTCTCTACTAACTGTATCTGCACTATTTTATTCAAAGCCTTTAAAATTTTATATAGGCACATTGTCAATTTTACCTTCTGTGATCTTCTCTATATCTTGTTTGTTCATGAACTCTTTCTCTACCCACAGATCTAACAAGTAATTTCTCCCTTGCTTCTTGAATTTGTTTATGATGTCAACTTCTATGTCTAAGTAATGTATACACTTGGAGTTTTTCTTAGTGTGAAACATTGATCTTTATCTAGTTTCTGCCAGACTCTAGTTTTCTCCAAAGTTTTTGTCAAATAGTTCTTGCCCCAGTAGCTAAGATCTTTGGGCTTATCAAACACCAGGCTACTGTGTTTGTTTGATTTTGTATATTGTGTATTTAATCTGTTCCACTGATCAACCTCTATTTCTTAACAAGTACCTAATTGTTTTGATGATTGCAGCTTTATAGTATAGTTTGTGATTTGGCATGGGTAAGCTCCCATCCCTCTCGTTTTAAAAAATTAATTGCCATGAAATTTTTGACCTTTTGTTCCTCCAGATGAATTTTGTTATTTTTTCCTAGCTCTTTCAAGTAATTGTCTAGTACTTTATTTAATATGGCACTGAATAAATTTAGGTAGTATTGTCATTATTGAATGTAATTTTTATGACACTATGATCCCTAAAATTTCTTTAATATTTCTGCTTTTCTACTGTTATTTGTGAGATTTTTATGCCCTAATACATTGCCAATTTTTATTAGGGTGCTACCTGCAGTTGAGGAATTAGTTATACTACTTTCTTTTCCCATTCCATAATCCACAGAGATCCATCATCTCTCATGGAAGTACTATAGTTTTCCTGGGGGGGGGGGGTAAAAAAATAGAAAGAACTTAAGTAGTCACACCTATTTTTTTTCTTTTCAGTCAGCTAGATTATTCTCATAAGAAGATAACTCCTTAACAGTATTTTATACACATTGGTTGACTGCAACAAGAACACTGATATTTGCCAGTTCCCTGAAAAGAGAAGCTAAGAGGAGTTCCAAACATCTCTGATAAGACATAATACAGTCCAGTTCCTTTATTTAATCCCTTGCTTTTTTATAGGAATATGAGGAAACTAAAACTCAGGGAGGGGCATGACTTGCCCCAAATCACAGAAAAAGCTAAATAGCAGAATTAGGATTTAACCCCAAGCCTATTGCAAGCATTGCCCACTTTTCACCAAAGACCAATGCTATAATGTAGACTTTTAGGAAGATATTATTCTTTCATCTAAAAATGTTATAGATGCTAGAGAAAGGGGAAGATAATAAATTCTGTTTCAACATTCTTCACGAGAATTATTAGAGACCACAGTACCTCAAATCTATTAAGAGCTAGTGCCTTCTATATCTTTTTGGCAATAATAATAGCTATTATATAGTGCCTTAGAGTTTGCAAAGAGCTTTACAAATATTATCTCATTTTATCTTCTCAACAACTCTGGAAGATGGGTGCTATAATAATTTGGTGGTCGAACCCCCAATGAATAAAACATCCAGTCTTCTTGAGGAGGGGGGCAGATATTTAATAAGAAATATCAATCACATGGACTATTGAGAGAATTACTGGTTCATTAACAAACATACACAATGGGGCAACTAGGTGGTGCCTTGGATAGAGTACCAAGCATGGAGTGAAGAAGACCTGAGTTCAAATCTGACCTCAGACATTTAGTAGCTGTGTGATTCTGGACCAATCATTTAACCTTATCCACTTCAGTTTCCTCATCTATAAAATGAGCTGGAGAAAGAAATGGAAAATTACTCCAGCATTTTTGCCAAGAAAATCCCAAATGGGGTAATAAAGAGTCATCAAAAAAACCCAAAAACAACAATAATGGTGGTGGTGGTGGTCATTCTCATCATTGTTGTTATTGGCAGAAGCAACCCTCTCAAATCACGTATTGATTAGCATTCCCAAGTTGGTTCAGTTCCCCCCCTCCCCTCCAGGCCCCCAGAAGTTTGGAGGCAACATTACACCATGTGCATTCCAAGATTTAGGCTAGATCTGAGAGTTGGTGGAAGTACAATTCCTGTTCCATTCCCCACCCCAAACACACCCTTTTCAAGGGACAAGTAGTTTTGAACCAAAAAGATCCCATTCTGTTAACTAAAAAGTTGTCTTCTCAATCCAGGCCCATGTCTCATTGGGATCCATTTATTTGTTCTATCAAGAATTGTTAGCAGGTAAGAGTCAGTTGTATGTGGGGATGGGGAACAGATTGGTTTGGAAAAACAGAAATCCAATCCTTGTAATTACAAAAAGCTGAAAGTCACCTTCTCAGTCGAGTTGTATGATTTTTGGTGGTCGCTTTCCTGGAACTCATTGTTCTTCCAGATATCAGGTGGGGGAAAGCTAAGTCATTCTGCCCCATTCCTCTACCCCCAATTCCATACAGCTAGAAGGCAACTGGGTGTCAGTTGTAATTACAATTTGGCCAAGGATGGCTGATCCAACAGGTTCCTAACAACTTTTTCCATTGCATTGTAATGGAAATTACAATTTCCTCCAATGTATACACCTTTCCTATAGGTACTTAAGGCCATATTTTTTAAAAAGAGACTAAAACTTAAAGATCAAGAAACAAAACTTTCACTTCATTTTTACTATCTAGCTAGCACCGGGTTCAAGCATTAGAACCCATCTCAGCTGGAGATATCCATCACAATGGATTCGAAGTGAGGAGTGGTCAGGGTTAGTCACCATAAATGTTATTTAAGTAAGCCATTCAAATAGGAAGGTGAGAATAAAAATGTGAGGTTCTCCAAGCCTTACCCCCCGGCAAAAGATGGAACCACCTCACTCAGCTTGCTCCTGAGTTATTTCTCTGATTTATCATTGTTCCTTAAGCATTCTGACAGGAAAGGAGCTAGGGCAGGAGAAGTGCTAATAGTTTCAACAAATGCTGAAGTAATGAAATACAGTGACCATTCCTTTCTTTGGTCCAGACCAAGGAATCGATACCAGACTATCTGTTTTTATCATTTGCAGCCTCCCTCTGAAGAAGCGATGGAAACAATGATCACACCCCTATGGCATGTGTAGGGTCTTCTCAGTAGCCCAAGTTACAATGTGAAGTCATTTTAGATGGTACAAGTTTCTGGACTGTTTTCATCTGGTTAGAAGTCAGCACCCAGATACTAGCCAAGGAACTGTCCTCATGAAGGAGAAATGACTATATCCCATCAACAATTTACTCAGGGAAGTTTCTTTTTTCATAGCCTGAGCTCCAAAAATTGTGGATGTTGTTTTTGCCTTACCTACCCTATCTTGCTAAAGGTAAAGTAAGCTACTACAGATATTAGCCAGAAGTTCAACTGTCAAAGCCAGGGCTAGAATTAAGCACTCTATGCCAATGGAAGCTTAAGAAATAGCTGTCCCTCTATTTTTTAGGATGTCACCAAGAGTAGATGGGACAGTGTATACTTGGGGAGACTGAAGGTGATGAACTAATTGAGTTTGGAACTTCTGAGTTACAGTAAGGATAAAGCACATCAACTGTCCACACTAAGTCTGGCACCAATATGGTAAACAGCAGAGGGCTGCCAAGCTGCCTAAGGAGGGATAAGGCAACCTAGGTCAGAAAAACAGAGCAGATCAAAGCTTATGTGCCAAACACTATTGGAATCAGCCCACAAACAACCAAAGAATGGACTGAGAGATAGGGAGATACGGCCTCCAAAAAAAAAAAAAAAAAAAAAGGATGCCACCAAGGCCAGACAAAGCTCAACCTCACCTCCAATTATTAGGAAGAGCCTCTATGTCTCCTATTTTCTCACTCAACCTAACATAACCACTAGAGTATTTCAATAAAAACTAAAAAGAGGCACCAAGAAACAGCCCCACTTTCCACATAGCTTTTAACCCCTAGCTTTAAACCATTTTGATGGAAGCCTGATAATTAAAACTTTCTCTAACAAGTCAAGGTCCTTATAACCAGTAATTATGTTGTGAATTGATTCAGTAATCTAATTCCCCACCCCATTAAATTCGTATAGCTATTTGCTCTTATACGGAATGTCCCCCCAGATTACTGTGCTTATTGAAAAGTATCTACTTTGCATAGTTTTTCTGTTTTTTTCAATTTGGCAACTGTCACTTCTTTCTGCTATCTATAAGCCTGCCTGTGCTAGCCTTCTCCCTGCTTTTAATTTATTACTTTTAAATTATTATGAGTTTAGAAACCAAATAACCAATGTTATTAGAACTGTGTATAAAAGTAAATGGGATCTGAGTTATGGAATGAAGGGCTTTAGTGTATGGAGTTTTGATACCCGCTTTCTCGTCACCAAGGCCTATTTTGCTTATTTCCTGTTTTTGGTTTCATTCTAAATTACTCAGAAAGCTGAGTTTCAGATAGATGAAGTGTTACTGTGGCCCAAAACACATCAGGCATGTGCTCTTTTTGATAGCATGTGTACAGAAGAGACTTAGCAACCTTTGACCCAAAGTCAAATCAATGCCCATAGCCTGCTTGGATATGTAAAAGATTAATATGAGTCTTTTACCTTTGCCCCCTTTTCTTTTCTAGTTCTATTGATGTTTTGCTTTTCCATTACATTTTCAGATTACTCTCACTTTATGCAATATCTCAAAACAAAGTAAAATTAATAACACAGTGACTTTGTTGGAAAGTTCACGTAGTATTTCACATCTATAGCACCACTCACTCTCTCCATTTTTTTAAAATTCACATCTATTTTGTCTCCCTCCCACCCTTTACCCCACTGGAAAGGGGAAACAAAAAACAAAAAAAAGCAAGCTTCTTGTGACAAATAAGCTCAAGCAAAATAAATTCCCTCAATTCTAGCATACAAATGTGTGTATGTATATGTGTATGTCTCATTCTGCACCTTTCCTCCGCCACCTCTCTGCAATGTATAGCATGTTTCCTGATCAGTCTCCTCGTCCAGAACCATGAATGGTCCTTGGGCTGATCAGAGTTCTTCTCCTAGCACTGTTCTTATTGTACACATTGTTCTCCTGGTTCTACACATCTCATCCTTTATGATAAATATACTCAAAATTGTTCGTTTTTATAATATTGTTATAGTGTGAATTTTTCTCCTGATTCTGCTTCCCTCCGCATCAGTTTATATGAGTCTTTTAAATCATTTGTTTATTCTTTCCTTACAGCAGAAAAGTTCTCTATCACACTCATATGACACCACTTAACGCACCCTCAATTGTTGGACTTCTTCTTGGTTTCCATTTTTTTTTTTTGCTATCACAAAAAGAGCTGCTATAAATACTTCTGTACATAAAGGACTATTTCCTCTTTCTTTAATCTCTTTTAGGTATGGACTTAGCAGTGTACATTGATAGTAAAAAAAAAATAACCTTTTAAAGGGGAAAAGAAAATATCAAACATACCTGCGTCACAGATTGCTCATTGCTGGTACTGACTCAGCAAAAATCAGTCAAGTCTGAGATTCTGTGCTTTTGGGTGGTTAAGCATTTGCCAACTGAAGGGTCATCATCAAGGAGTGGAACTTGAAAAAAACACACATTAAGGAGTTTTAAGATGTGACACATACTTCCACTTACAGTAGATTTATGGAATGCATTCAGCTCCCTTGCTTGCCTTCTAGTACACTGGGGGAGGGGAAGGAGGGATGGTTCTCGCTGAGGTGTTCCTAGTGGTCTTAGCATTCAGAACCAGATGATAAATTCTCATTTATCAGTGCTATCAAAGGCCTGATCCATCTCTAAATGTCCCTCCCTGAAAGACTAAGGCTATCCTCTCCTCTTATCTCTCTCCCTTCTCTTCCCCTCTCTCTCCTATCATTTTAATGTTTCCTAGTCAACATCACCAGCCAGCCAGCTGTGACCATAGTGGCTTCTGCAGGCACATTCAAAGAGCAATAACAGAGCCAAGCATGGGCTCTTTCTCTTTTTAACTGACTTTATTCTACAACATGGGTCATAGGCTAATATTTCTTGAGCCATCCATGTTAGCCTCCAACTTTCATTGAACAAGCATTCATTCTCAACCAGTCAATAAATATTTATTAAGTTCCTACTATGTGCCAGGCACTGTGAATACATTCCATGCTTCATTTGTCTTGATTAGACTTTTCCTGAAATAGATAGAAAGTATGTTTGTTCTTAAATTCTTTAGTGACAGCCAGAGAGAAATCCAAACTTTCTACAAAAGCTTTGTATAGGGGGTAAAAAACATTGAACTTGGAATCAGAACAGAGTTTAAGACTCTGGTAAGTCACTGGAATGAGGAACTCTACTCTCCCTTATCACAATGTAGCAAATGATCAAGGGCCAGGAGCACATGGTGAATACCAAACCAAGTGGGATAGTGGAAAAAAAAAAAAAACATTGGGCTTGGTTGGAATCAGGGAAACAGAGTTGAAGACTTTGGTAAGTCACTGACCAGCTGTATCTTTTAACAAAAGATTGGCACTAGCCCAGAGGACTAGTACTCTCTCTTACTGAAAGTCACCCAAACTCAAGGTTCATACAGATTTTGGGTTCAATCTTGGGAACACTTGGACCAGTAGAGAAGATCTGGCTCTTTATATTCTCACCACAGAGCCTCAGGGAAAATCACTTTAAGGAAGCTAAGGTTTGACTCAGGTCAGTTCTCACTAAAAGGTATCAGAAAGGCACTCAGTGTAGAACACAAATTAGATGTAGGACAGTTATTTATTTTGTCCAGGCAAATGAAATGCTTAAAATATAAAGTCAAAGGAACACAACAGTGAAGACTTAAAACATGACCCAGTGACCTATAATGATACTTAAAATACGAAACATTTTTTTCAGGATTGCTAACCAGTCACTTTTCCTTTACCTTTGCTCTGTACAGTCCGAACAACTCCTTCAAGGACCATAAGTGGCACAGTGGATAGAGTGCAGGCAGGGCCTGGCATCAGAAATAATTGAGTTCAAATTCAGCCTTACAGACTTATTAGCTGCATGACCCTGGGCATGTCATTCTACCTTCATTTGCATCAGTTTCCTCTTCTATAAGATGGAGATAATAATAGCACGTACTTTCCAGGGTTGCTGTGGTATTCAAACAAGATAATTGTAAAGGACTTAACAAGGACTTATGGCACATAGTAAGTGCTATATAAATGTTTGCTATTACTACTACTTTCTAATTTTTATTATTATCTGCTGGTAAGCCAAGTATGGTCATTTCTGGTAACCCTTCTCCACTGGAGAAAGAAATGGCAAACCACTCCAGTATCCCAAAAACCCAACCAAAGCAAAAAAAAAAAAAAAACCGCTGATAGTACTATAATGATAAAAGAGATGACATCAGAAGATGATTCCCTCAGGTTGGAAGGTGCCCAATATGCTGCTGGGCAAGAGTGGAAGACACCTGCACATAGTCCCAGTACTAATGAAGCAGCTGCGCCAAAGTTGAAAGGAAATCCAACTGCAGATATGTCTGGTGATGAAAGGAAAGTCCAATGCTGCGAAGATAAATGATGTACAGGAACCTTGAATGTAAGATCTATGAACCATGGTAAGCTGCATGTGGTCAAACCGGAAATAGAAAGATTAAACACTGATATCTTGGGTATCAGTGAATGTAAATGGATGGTAATGGGTGAGTTTAATTCAGATGATCACTATAAATACTTCTATGGGCAAGAATGCTTTAGAAGAAATGGAGTAGCCCTCATAGTCAATAAAAGGTAAGAAAAGACTAGGGTATAATCTCAAAAATGACAATGATATCTGTTTGAATACAGGACAAACTGTTCAACATCACAATAATACAAGTCTATGTTCCAACCACAGATACTGAGGGGAGCAAAGATGAACAGTTCTATGAAGACCTACAACATCATCTAGAAATAACACCATAAAAAATGACAGTCATCATAGGGGACTAGAATGGTAAAGTAGGAAATTGAAAGATAATGAGAATAACAAGCAAGTTTGGCCTTGGAGTGCAAAATAAAACAGAGCAGAGACTAACAGAGTTTTGCCAAGATAATTTGCTGGTTGTAGCAAACACTCTTTTTCAACAACCCCAAAGGTGACTGACTCTACATGTGGACATCAACAGATAGTCAATATCAAAATCAGATTGATTATATATTTTGCAGCCAAAGATGGAGAAGATTTGTATATTAAATTAAAAAGAGATCTGGAGTTGGCTGTGGTTCAGTCATGAGTTTCTTATTGCAAAATTCAGACTGAAGTTGAAGAAAGTAGGAAAACCATCAGACCATATGGGTATGACCTAAATAACATACCCCATAAGTATGAAGTAAAAGTGATGAATAGATTTAAGGAATTAGATCTGGTAGACAGAGTACCTGCAGAACTATGGATAGATTGTTGCAGTATTTGTACAGGAAACAGCAACCAAAAAAACATTCCAAAAAATAGGAGAGCAAGAAAGCAAAATGGCTGTCTGATGAACCTTTACAAATAGCTGAGGAAAGAAGGAAAGCAAAAGAGAAAGGAGAAATGAAAAAACATATAGCCATCTAAATGCAGAACGGGAGCAAGGATTGCTTTCTATTTCAGTTGCTCATGAACTCCCACTGGCATGCTTCCTTTTATGATTGTGAGTTGATATCCATTAGATAGCCAGACTTAATTAGCTTATAGAAAGGGGTATTGTAATAGCAAGCAACCTAGCACACCCGGGACAGTCAGCCAGCACAGGTTCTTTGATCTGCTTTGCTAAAGGAAAATACAACTTTTAAAGGGTTCAACAATCTTACTTTAATTATAGATAAGTAGAAAATACAGGGAGAGAAATTATCAGCAATTCAGCAGACAGGGCTCCTCCTGTCTGAACAAAGTAATACAACCACCTATAATACACCACCAGATCGGGAGAGCATAAACCACTGAGTAGTGGGGGGCTCTTAACAAATGGCTCCTCAGAGTCCCATCCAGGGAATCAAAAGATCCTTCTCATAAGCAAATCCCCAAATTAGAATACAACCTCCCAGTAGATATAGTTTTCAACTAGTAGGCTCAGAGACAGAAGGCATCACAACCCATGTGGCTCAGTGCCTAATTGGCTAAGTACCAAGAGGTGTGAAAGTCTTTCTGCAAGCAAGCCTGCCCTAAGCAAGCTTCCCCCCCCCCCAATGGGCTTTATGTGACTCAGGAGGTATCACAGCTGTGAAAACAGCAAGACATCCGTGATTGAAATACCTGTGTACCTTTAGACCTGGGAACACAACTCCTGTTCCAAGAGAAAAGGGGACATATGTAGTCACATAGGCTATTAATGATGAGGGAAGATCTTATATTCCATTAACATTACAGGTATTTACTAAGGTGTGATAGTAATGGCAATTAAAGATTCCCCTGTATTGGCTTGCTTTTCAAATTGATTGTGTTAAAACCCAGAGCTTGTTAATCCCACCTGTGGGATGGACTTGTTGATGTGAAAAGAAAGTCCTGAACTGGGAGGAGCTGGTGACATAGATTTGGAGAGACAAGAGAGAGGCGGAAGATCTTTTTGGAAGCAGCACCTCATGGAGGCAGAGAGAGAGACTGAGAAGGATTGCTGGGGGACACTTTGAATCGCCCTGGACTTTTGAGACCTGCCCCCTGAGCTGCCAAGGACTGAGGAGACATGGCTGTTTTGCTGCTACTTTGTCTGTTTTGATGTTGTTTTGCCAGATTTGTCCACTGGTGAAAGACAGTCCTGTTGTTGAAGAAGTCCTGGAACCTGGCTTTTGGTTAAGAAGCCCTGAGACTGTCCTGCAGATAGAGAGTGAATACTGTCCACTGGTGAAGGACAGTGCTGTTGTTGCAGGGGTCTGGGAACCTTTCTGTTGGTTCAGAAGCCCTGAAGAAGGATTTTCTTGTTGTATGTTTACAGAAATCCTGGGAGAGGGTTTTGCTAATGTTTTCAGGGGTTCTAGGACTGTTCTACAGACAGAGGATGAATTAATGAAGGGACTGGCAATGTATCTTATGGCCTTGCTAAGCCTTGTCTCCCCAGGAACTAAGATTGCTGAGAACTTGCCTCGGGTCAAGATGAAGAAAAGACCTCCATTTGGGTATTAAGTGCTGTGCTTAAACTTGATGTAACTCTGGGGTAGATTCAATTGTGATCCAGGGGTGGGGAACTGTTGACCTTTTTGTGTTCTGTGGTTGAACAAATGAATGTACTTTACTTATGGTTGGAAACTAATCTCCCTCCATTTGAGAAGAGGGGCTTTGTGGTGGACTAAATGGAGGTATAGCCTAGGGGTGGAGTAGTATTTAGAACAGGGACTTTGTAATTGATTGAATGATTGGAAGGTCCTGGGGTGGGGTAGTACTTGGAGATTATTTAATCACACTTAGTAAATGCTGTATTTGGAATGATGTCATGTTTTGATCTTCTCTGTTCTTGGTTTGTCACTGAATAAAATGGAGAGCACCTATGCTGGTATTCTGAACCTTGGGAAGTTGCCTTTCCTTGGAATTACATTACATAAGGTTATATATAAGAACAGTTGATTCAAAACATTCTTCCTACAACACATTCTGCCACCAATACATAGAGAATACAGGGGAAAATGGGCTCAAGCTCAGAGATCACATGTGGCAAAGTAGTAACTCACAGAGCCTGATTGCTGGAAGTCCTTTTCTCCCTTTCATGAAGTATTTATAAAATTTCCCTTAGCCATGGTGTAGCTTTCTGCTGGACTCTTTGTAGAATCCTAAAGTAGCCTTTCCTCAGTGTACCTAGGTGGTGCAATGGATATAATTCTGGCCCTGGAATCAAGAAGTCCTGCATTCAAATCTGGCCTCATACACTTATTAGCTGTGTGACTTTTGCCTCAGTTTTCTCATCTGTAAAATGGGGATAATAATAGCATCCACTTCCCAGTGTTGTTGTAAGAATCAAATAAGAATCAAAAGGGCTTAGCACAATGCCTGGCACATAGTAAGTTTTATATAAGTGTTAGTGCTATATATAAAGAGCTATATAAAAATTATATAAATATAAAATAATATAAATTATTATTTTTATCACCTCCCAATATAGACACTGGTTTTCATCTGGTTTTGAGATAACTGCTAGGATAAGAGGTCCAAATCCTCTCAACTTTCAAAGTTCACAAGGTCCTCTTCTAGCCAAGGAGAAGGCAAAAGCCTGAGGTCCTATTTCTTACCCCTGAGCAATCCCCTCTCAGAGGCTTGACTGAAGCTGTTCTCTCCTGTAAGCTGCCAGAGAATCTAACACTAGGTTTTGAAATGGCTTGCTATTTTATAGAAGGCCTATAGAGCATAACAAAGCCTAAATTAGTTTCATACCTCTGATTGACTGATGTATTCAAACTATCTTTAATCACCTGATAAAGGTATCAGAAATTAAGTGGGATAGACTGATTGACTCAGTTGATTCCTACACTTACTCAAACATTATTATGCAAATAACTTGGGGGATCTGGGGAGTAAGAGAAGGGGAAGAGAGACCGGAAGTGCTGTTAGTGGTATAGGGAACTTGCAATGTGGAAATTTTAACAATGCAATTGTTAAATAGTACCTGTGATTTATAGCTATGGAGTGCCTATGACCCTGAGAGGTTAAATAGTTTGCCCAGGGTCACATAGCCAGTATGTGCCATAGAAAAGACCTAAACCCACATTTTCCCGATTCCAAAGCCACCTCTCTATTCACTGTACCACACAATCTCTCTTGTACATGGTACTGTTGTATAATAATGACAATAGTCTAGGCAGCCTTTCAATGTCCAAGCTCTATCCCTCACTCTCAATTCATGTCTATTGTTGTAATTCATTTTATAGATAAACAAAATGTTCTTGCTAATGCCTGCTAGCAAAGCTGTGACTGGTATAACTGACAGTTTGTTTTTTCAAGGAGAGGAGAGAAGAGGAAATGACATCAGTCTAGTTTAATTTGCCCGGTTAGTTCCAAAATAACTCCCCTCCTGCCAGGGGTGAGTGAGTCACACCAGGTGTTTTTTTTGTTTTGTTTTGCTTTTTGGAGGGCAACTGGAGTTGAGTGATTTGCCCAAGGTCATATGGCTAGTTTGTGTGTGTGTGTGTGTGTGTGTTAAGTGTCTGAGGCCGGATCTGAATCCAGGTTCTCCTGACTCCAGGGCCAGCACTCTATTCACTGCACCAACTAGCCACCCCACATACCAGGTGTTTTAAAGCTCATTAGGAAGTCCTGAGAAATCGGCTAAACATTCAATAATCAACAGTGTAGAGGAGGGTAAAGGAACAGAGTAGAGACTTGAACCTACTACTTTGAACAGGCTATATTGCCACCTGATTTTTTTTTTAATTTCGTCCTCTCTAGTGAGTTAACATGTAACCTGATTTCACACTTTTTTTCCCCGCTGGTTTAAATTCAGAGTCTCCATCCACATAAGTATCCTGAACAGGTCCTTTGAAGCCATTCATCCTCAACAGATTAGTTATGACTTCCAAATCCAAATCACTTGCACTCTTTTTACTCAGAGTATCCTCCACTCTCTTCAACACAAGTAAGATATTCCCAACAAAAATGCTTGGAAAATCAAGCCCTTGCTAAATTCTGCTCAGTCAAGCTGATAGATGAAGAAAACTAGAAAAGAAAACAAACCCCAAACTTGCTTCTAAAAGCATGGGTGTGTCTGGAATGGGTGTACCTAATACCATGGCCCTCATCTCCAAACCCTCAAGATCCTCTATAACTTCTACATCTGGGGGCAGATATAGCAACTTCACTTTGAGGACCAGACCTACCAGTGGGAGTGGGCGTAGGGAAAGCAGTAGGCTTGAAAAATAAGCTTTGAGGCAGGGAAATAGTTATAGGATGTTAGATTTAGAAATGAACTTAAAGATCACTTAATTTAACCTCATTTTACAGAGGGAAAAAATGAGTCCAAGAGAAAATTATTTTCCATATGTTGCTGATAGGGGACTATAGGGGACCCAGGAACAGTTTTCAGAGGGGTGTGTGTGTGTGTATGTGTGTCTGTGTATACACATACACATATACAATACTATATGTATAGTGTCTGTCTGTACTATTTAATTAGCCCTCATTCCTTTGTTAGTCTGAAACCAAGGAAACCCTCAAACATTTAGTGGTATTTGAATTTAATTGAAGTCCCCAGAATAAAGTGCCTACTGCATGCCAGGCACTGGGCATAAAAAGACAAAAAAATTTGTTCCTGACCACAAGGAGCTTGAGCCCTTCTCAATGTGAAAACAACCTGAACAGAGATAAGTAAATATTTGTGTGTTTATGTGTATGTATATATGTGCTATATATATAGCACATCTATTTAGTAAAATATATAATACTATACTATACCATACCTATATAGTAATGTATATGTGTGTATATATGTATATAGATAGCATGTAGTATATATATATATATACATATATATATATATAGCACATCTATCTAGTATTATGTATGGTACTTAAATATGCTTAGGTATGTATTGTACCAGGGCAGCTAAGTGGATAGAGTTCTGGGCCTGGAGACAGAAAGCCCTGAGTTTAAATCTGTCCTCAGACACTTACTAGCCTTCCAAACCTGGGCAAGTCATTTAACCCCCATTTGCCTCAGTTTCCTTATCTGTAAAATGGGTTAGAGAAGGAAATGGCAAACTACTCCAGTATCTTTGCCAAGAAAACCCCAAATAGGATCATGAAGACTTGGACAAGACTGAAACAACTAAACAGTAAATGTATAGTATGTGTACATACTATATATGTATGTATTATACATAGATATGTGTATAGTACTATATCTACTATGTACTGTAGTGCTGTATATAGTACTAGATGTTTTTATATGTGCATACTATGGTACTATATGTGTACTATGTACTATAGTAATATATATAGTACATTATATACATGTGTGGATATATATGTATTTATGTAAGAGTGATGGTAATTTGGAGATCTCTGCTTCGAAGATCTCCCTTGCCTCCTAATAGACTTAATGTAATCACATAAAACCTGTAGTGGGAGGAGTTTGCTGAAGGGTAGAGCAGAGCCCACAGGAAGCTGGGAGTCAGAGCAGCTAGATGGTGGGAGAGAGAGGACATACCCAGGGAGACAGCTAGAGTGTTTGCCCCCTGCTATGACAGGCTTGTAAGTATTTGTTTGTGGGAAGGCTAAAGGATAGTGTGGCTTCATGTTGTGCTATGGTGTATTTACTTCTATGTTGCTCTGATGGATTTGGTTTCCTGGTGTTGGGAATTTGGTTTTCTGTTGTCTGAATAAATGTTTTGCTTCTGTCTTATATAGAGAGAGTCTGTTATATTTTGCAATTGAGAACTATGCTGGCATACTTATAGTCACTGTCAGTGCTGTGAATATTGCATTGGCACTACAATTTATCAATTAAAATTTTACCTATCTCTATTCATGTTGTTTTCATCAGCAGAGCTCAAGCTTCCTGAAGTCAGGGGCTATTTCTTTTTTGTCTTTTTATTCCCAGTGCCTAGCATAGAGTAGATAGCTAATGCCTCAGGACATCAGTTAAATTAAAATACTGCTGTTTGAGGGCTTCACCTAGTTTGAGACTAATAAAGGAATTAGGATTAATTGAATATTCTCTCTAGACAGCTGATATTATAATTGATATTCTGTAGGACAACAGTAAGGATCAAACAAGATTTAGCAGCTCCCACATTAAAGGAGTGGAAGGCTTAGAATATGATATTCCAGAAGCCAAAGGAGTTAGGATTACAACCAAGAATAACAACCTACTCAGCAAAACTTAGTATAATCCTTCAGGAGAAAAAATGGATATCTAATGAATAGAGGACTTTCAAGCATTCCTGATGAAAACACCCAGAATAGAAAAATCTAACATTGAAATACAAGACTCAAGGGAAGCATAAAAAGGAAAGAGAAATCATAAGGGACTCAATAAAGTTAAACTGTTTACATTCCTACATGGAAAGATGATACATGTAATTCCTAAGAACTTTATTGTTATTAGGGAAGTTAGAAGCAGTCTACATAGACAGAATGTGTGACTATGCCCCAATTATGTTGGAATGATCTAAAAACAAAATGAAGGGGTGAGAAAGAAGGATGCACTGAGAGGAGGAAAGAAGAGACAGAATGGAGAAAATTATCTCACAAAAAAATAGACACACAAGGAATAGCTTTTGAAGTGGAGGGGGCAATATTTGAATCTCACTCTCTTCAGAATTGGTTCAAAGAGGGAAGAATACACACATACACATACATACACACATACGTGCACATGAGCACCCAGTTGGTATAAAAATCTATCCTATCCAACCAGGAAATAGGAGAGGAAAGGGATAAGAAAAAGGGGAGAGGATGATAAAAAAGGAGGATAGATTAAGGGAGGCAGTGGTCAGAAATAAAACACACTTTTGAGGAGAGACAGGATAAAAAAAGAGAAAAAAGGATAAACAGAAGAAAATAAGATGAAGAGAAATATACAGTTAGTAATCAGAATTGTCTATGTGAATGCGATGAGCTCACCCATAAAACAGAAGCAGAGAGCAAATTGGATTAGAAATTGGAATCCACTAATATATTGTTTACAAGAGACACACTTGAAACAAAGACACACAAAGTTAAAATAAAGGGCTGAAGCAGAATCTAATCTGCTTCAGTTGAAGAAAAAAGACAGGGTTAGCAATCATGCTCTCAGACAAAATAAAAGCAAAAATAGACCGAACTGAAAGAGATAATCAGGGAAACTACATTGCGCTATAAGGTATCATAGACCATGAAATTATATTTTAAAATTTAGCAAGTTTCTTTGATAAAGGCATTTTTTCTCAAATATATAGGGAACTGAGTCCAATTTATAAAAATAAGAGCCATTTCCCAATTGATAAATTGTCAAGGGATATGGACAGTCAGTTTTCAGAAGATGAAATCAAAACTATCTATAGTAACATTTTTTTAAAATGTTCTAAGTCACTATTTTTTTTTTTTTTGCTTTTTTTGGAGGGCAGTTGGGGCAAAGTGACTTGCCTAAGGTCACACAGCTAGTTTTTCTGTGTTAAGTGTCTGAGGCCAGATTTGAACTCAGGTCCTCCTGACTCCAGGGCCAGTGCTCCATTCACTGCACCACCTAGCCGCCCCCTAAATCACTATTTATTAGAGAAATGCAAATTAAAACAACTCTGAGGTACATACCACCACACTTATCAGAAATGACAAATGCTGGAAGGGATGAGGGAAAATAGGTACACTAATGAACCCATAATTGAACTGTAGATAACAATTTGGAACTATGCCCAAAGGGCTACAAAACTATGCATACCTTTTGTCCTAGCCATACCACTACTAGGCCTGTACCCCAAAGACATCAAAGAAAAAAGAAAAAGGACCTATACGTATAAAAATATTTACAGCAACTCTTTCTGTAGTGGCTAAGAATTGGAAATTGAGGGGATGTCCATCTATTGGGGAGTAACTGAAGAAATTGTAGCATATGATTGTGATGGAGTACTTTGTGCTATAAGAAATGATGAGGGAGATGGTTTCAGAAAAACATAGGAAGACTTATATGAAGTGATACAAAGTCAGGTGAGCAGAAGAATGAATATTGTACCAGCAATCCTGTAATGATGATCAATTATGAAAGAATTAGCTACTCTGATCAATACAATGATCCAAGATAATTACAAAGGACTCATGATGCTATCAACCTCCAGAGAGAGAACTGATGAACTATGAGTATAAATTGAAGTATAATTTTCTCTTTTTATGTATTTTTCTTGCTTTGTTTTTGCAGTATGAGTCATATGGAAATGTTTTACATAATTTCACATGTATAATCGATATCATATCGCTTGCCTTCTCAGTGGATAAGGGAGGGACAGAAGGAAGAGAGTATGGAACTCAAAAAAAATGCTCTAAAGACTTAAAATACATATTTTTAAAACTTATTTTTTAAAAAAGGTTTGAACTAGATGATCTCAAAAGTCTTTTTTTCAGTTCTAAATCCCTTCTTCTGGGACAGCTAGGTGGCACAGTGGATAACACACCAGCTCTGGTGAAGAGGAAGAACATTCTAGGCATAAGGGATGGCCAGTCAGGAAAGGAAGGGTCATATGCAAGGAACAACCGAATATATAGAGGGGAACAAAGGGTAAGGAGACTGGAAAGGGAAGAAAGAACTATGTTGTAAAGGGCTTTAAAAGCTAAATAGAGGATTTACTATTTGACCCTGGAGGTAAGATAAAGCTATTGGAATTTGCTGAATTGGTGGAGGGGGTTGTTTATATGGCCAGACCTGTGTATTAGGAGGATCAATTCTACAACCTGAACAGAGGATGGACTGGAACGGGAATAACTTGAGGCAGGGAGATTAACAAGAAGGTTGCTGCAGTAGTCTGGGCTTGAGATGATGAAAATCCTCCCTATGATGGCAACTGCGTGAGTGGAGAGAAGGGAATCTACACAAGAAATATCATGAAGTAGAAATTACAAGACTTGGCAACAATTTAGATATGTTGGGTGAGTTCAAGCAAGGAGTTAAGTGTGGGATACTAGAAATATGGTGGTGTCCTCCAAAGTAATAGGGAAGTTAGGAGGAGGAGGAGGTTCAGGGGGGGGAAAAATTAATGAGCCCAATGAGCTCTATTTTAAACATGAAGAGTTTGAGATGTCTGTTGGACATGCAATTTAAAAAAAAAAACATTATGATAGCTCTATTTTAATATAATTCATTTCCTTTATAATACTGATATTTTATTTTATGTATTTAAAAACATTAATCTGAGAAGGGGTTCACAGCCTTCAACTGCTAAAGTTAAGAACATATACTCCAGATCATTGGTTTGAATGTATGTTTTTTTGCTTGCTATGGACAAATGGGTCAGAACTAAAATAATAGATATGGCACTAGGAAGGCAAATAGCACAGGCATCACCCAAACTGATTTCTCCATCTGTCAAAAAACTCAAAAAGGAAGTCTACTCTACTTCAAAATCAAATTTCAAATCAATTATTTCCTAAGTCCGTGGGTGCTCTTAAAATTGATCCTACTGATCCTTGAAAGCTCTCTTCTTCCTATAAGCACTTTTAAAACAATTAATAAACCCGTTTTTACCAAAACTGAATAGGCAGAAGCTGGACAGACATTTTACTTAATATGAGAAAAGGTTAGCTATGTAGTGGCCCTTTCACAGATTATTTGGAATCTAAATAAAAGAACTTGTGCATCAGGAAGTTCTTCATTACTTCTGTTTTGTTTTGATTTTTTCAGTGTTCAGTAGTCCCTCTTTTAGCATGAGGAAAAAAGTCAGTTTTAAAAAGAGGTGAAACTCAAATTAACCAAATTATGTTTACTAATTGCTTTATAGAAAAGTCTAGTGAAGGAGCGGACATTTTAATTACTAAATTGTGAAAATGAGATTTCCAATTATTGGAACATTTCATTTTACCTTGATAGTCTGTCCCCATTAGCAAAGCTAAATCATTCAAGGTGAACAAATTATCCATGGGTAGCAGAAACTTAACGGCTAATACATTTTTGGCCTTTCTCTAGAGAACCCTGAAAATGCAATCACCCCAGAGGTATCAAAATGAAATTAGACACATATATCCACCAAAATCTCAAAAAGAGAGTTTCAGGACCTACCTGCATTATAAATAGCGATCTCTAGAATCTTTGGAAGAAAAAGGAATTTCTAGATATCATCTAGTCCACTGAAGGAAACAAATCGAGCTAGGGAAATATAAACTTGATTTTTCCTTTTGTAAAACCAAAGGTAAACAAAATTTAAGACTGAAAACCAAACACAACTCCAGGCTCTTTGAGCTAGCAATGCAAAAACAGGGCAATGAATGAAGCAAATGAAGACATAAAGGAAGGAATACATTCAGGAGTCAGAGGACCTGGATTCAAATCCCACCTCTGATGCTCATCACCTATGTGACTTTGTGCAAATCATTAATTTTCCTGGGCTTTAATTTCTTCATTTGTAAAGTAAGAGGGGCTGGACTAGATCATCTCAAATTCCTTCCAGGGCTAAAGCTAGGATCCTATGATCCTGCAGCAAAAATGTATGGTCCCTCACTCTCAAGTCTCTCAATAAGGCTGAACATCATCCAATACCTGTGATGGGCCTGTGACCCATAGTGTCACTACATCCTCACTAGTGTACTTGATAAAGAGGTGATTTTCATCTAGAAGCTGCATCTTCCACATGCACAACTATCATAGCTGGTCAAAATACTGGAAGAAGCATCTCTTGGCCATGGCACTACCATCCTGCTCTGCCCGGCACAAGTATACCAATAGCTGGTGCTTTAGAGAATTAATGAAGGGCTCCTTATAGGGGTTGGCCATGCCTGTTTGGCTGTCTTGCTGTACCTCAGGGTAGACAGCTGACAGGGTAAGCCGGTCATCCTCATAGCAGAATCAAGCAATGGTACGCACATCAATAAAGGTGCCCTCAGGAGTAACCTGGAAGACATGAATGGTCTGCTGCTGTACTGAAAGAATGGCTGGTATGTTCTTATATAAGTATAGCCCTTGATTGTGGGACAAGATCACTTTATCACATTTGAACGTGCGCGTGTCACACAACCTGCCAGTGTGAAGATCAATGATGTGAAGGGAATAGTCCTCCAAAGGGGAGCGGGTATTTGGTGTCACTGACTCACTGTTGCGATATACTTCATAAAAAGGAGGGTGAGGCTCTTCAGGGAGGTAGGCAGCTGAACCCACAATGACACAAACGGCAGTCATCTGTGAAGAGCCTACACTCACGATTTAGGTGTTCACCATTAGCAGGTACATTGGTGACATGCAACAAGACAAAGAAGTGTTCAAAGAGTCGGCCTCGGATATTGACTGACCTCTGGTCATTGCCATTGGCCAAAATTTCACCCTCATAACCCTGCAGTAGGTCTTCTGCTGCTTGGCAGCCCTGGTACTCATAAATCTCCAGTGTTGTCTGGTCTGAAGAAAAGGCAATAAAGTAGCGCCCATCAGGTGAAAATTTTCGCAGGAAGCAAGATGGCTTTTCCACATTAACTACAGTAAAGTTGGGGAAGACGTTCTGGTGGAATACTGGAACCTGGTGCCAGTGGGTACCAGCCTTGCCTGAACTGATATGCTGACGCTCCAAGCAGTGGATAACATTTTGGTTCTGGATTCTTCAAGGTTTGATTGTTGGAACATCACGATCCATCATTACAACATCTTATTTCCATCTGCCCCTCAGCCCCCATCGTGCCGGGCTCATGAGGCTGGGGCAAGGGGATCCCCAGGCTACATTGGCCGTGCTCCGACGGCCGCCACAGCTGCCACCTCCACAGCCATGTTGCCACTCTGGACATGCAATTTTTTAAAAAATAGTATTTTATTTTTTCCCCAGTTACGTGTAAAAACAATTTTTAACATTCATTTTTTTAAAAGTCTTGAATTTCAAATCCTATCCTTCCCTTTCTCCCTTCCCCCCACCTTGAGACAGTAAGCAATCTGATATGCATTAAATATATGTGCAATCGTGTAAAACATTTCCATATTAGTCATTTTGTGAAAGAAAACTCAAACTAAAAAGGGGGGGAAATAGTATGCCCACCCCAGACTATTTACCACTCCTTAATTCCAGATCCTTTGACAGTCTCATTTGTATATAAAACCAGCATCATCCTCATCAATTTGCAGGTTCACTAGGAACCCTGCCCACTTCTGCTGGTGCTACAATAGAATTTGCCTCTTGACTGGAAGACTAGTCTTTTGAGCTCATCAATTCATTACAAGCAGATGCCATCCGGTACCCTGATATTTCAGAGTTCCCAGCAACCTTAAGTCATGTCAGATGGTGTCAGGATGCACGATGTTCCTGGATTCCCATCCAAGCAAAGTAGGTGATATTAAATAAAGTTATCTGAGTCCTAAGTGAAAGGAGGCCTTAGGAGGAGTTCATTGCACCATCCTCTAGTTGAAGGTGTGAGAAATAACTGAGGATGTTGAGAAGGTGTTAAGTATCAAACCCAAATGACTTCCAAGATGATGACATTTCAAGCGATGAGTTAATCCTGGGAGAGAAATCATTTGGAAGATGCAAAAGGATTGCCTTACAAGAAATGATGCAACATACATTTGTAGTAGATCAATCAGCAGTATTGTGATTACTTCCAATAACATTCAACAGCATGGGAACTTTGAAGGATTGACAGCAGCATATGATGGAAACAATTCAAGGTTGAAGTTTCATAAGACATGATGAGCAATGGGGCAAGGAGACAAAGGACTCAATTGTAGCAGATATTATAGCATTGAACTGATTCAATAAGATGGAGATGGAAGAAAAATGTAGCCAGTACAGGGATTATGGCATGGGAAAGAACTGAGGTGTAAAGGTACCCATAATAAGGACAAAGAACAGGATGAGGGGTCGTAAAGCAGAGGGAAACTGGAATGATAAAAGATTATGATCAAATAGAAGAATTTTGGAGTTAACAAACATGGAAGTAATTGTTACATCTAAGAAACACCAGCAGCACCTGGGTTCCTGGTTTCAATCTATACTTTATGAGCCCCTGTCCACTGAATATCCTCTGATAAATTCAGAATAAATTACAAAATACCATAGAAAATTTAGTTTAAGTGTAATACAAGGTAAATAAAAAGGAGTTACTTCAAGGGGCAAGCCCTCCTCCCAAGGCATTTCCCAAAACTACTATCTCCCTACATGTCTCCCACTGATGAGAGAGCTGGTACTATAGCTGGTAGAGCTGGTTCAGGCATGAAAGAATTCACTTAGATCTTCTCTGTAGCCATTGGGAGCTTTACTGATGCAAAAGCAGCATGTGTCTCCTAGCAAGAAAACCAAGTGCAACTCCAATATTTGGGGGAATTATATTTATATAGAGGTTTCGGAATGGTGATGTAGTTTTAGAGGTTTTATGGAGGTTAAGAATTAGGGACAGGATGAGGAAGATGGATAACAGGATAGGAGACACAAGATAAAGGAGATAGGAAATTTTACGAGCCAGGATGTGGGGAGACAAGGAATTTTATGGTCCAGGATAAGGGGGAAGTTTTATGGTTTAATGATTTAAGGACAGAGAAGGAGGACATCAGGTTAAAAATTAAAGGACAGGGGGAACACAGGATAAGGGAGACAAGCAATTCTTTTGGTACAGGTTCAAGATAAGGGGGAAAAGGACTTTAGGGAAACTTCAGGTCACAGAATAAACTAAGGACTTCACAAAGTCAACCCTTAATGGTATTTTTAACTCTTAGGGCACTGTTTGTATCCACATCACCACTGTTCTCAACTCCTGATGAGGTGCTCTGGGCTTCTGTCCCCTCCAAAGCACAGCAGGAGTAAGTCACATTTCACAAGATGGTGTTTCACCACTGAATGGGCTGGCTTTTTATACTGTAGGCTAAGGTAGGGTGGCCACAAAGGAATCTGGGGTGTGTCATAGGGACTTTGTTTCTCAATGTGGCTACTAGGTGAACAAGACTATGTTCACTAGAACAAGACAATGTGGCTACTAGGTGAATCAGTTCCCAGTTGCCATTTCTTTCCAGAATTCCCTCTGGCTCTGCTGCCCAGACTTGAACCCATATTTTGTCATCGAATTTGAAATTCTGCTATCATTTCCCATTAAAGTTAGTACCTTACCTCTGAGATTAACTCCAGTTTACCCTGTATAAAATCCAAATCCTGTTTGTACAGCCTGTTGTATACTGTTGTGTCGACCTCTCCTTCCCCTTGGAATATGAACTCCTTGAGAATTTATCCTTTGTCTTTCTTTGTATTCAAAGAGCTTAGTACCAGGTTCCCTGCACATGGTAGGTGCCTAATAAATGCCATTTGGCTGGTTGACCTCAAACTAGGGGTTCTAGAAGCTGCTAAACTCCTGACAGGAGACAGCTGAATACATAATGGATAATAAAGCATGAGATTTGGAGTCAGAACACCTGAGTACAAATTCAGTTTCAGACACTTTTTAGCTTAGTAACTGAGAGAAATTATTATTAAATAATCAATTATTGGGGAAATCCAAGGGTTTTCCCTTTTTCCTATTTCCTTAAAATCCAGTCTTTCAAGGAGATCTCTGACCCTGCCCAAAAATTCACCCCACCTAGACCATGGCTTCTTAAACTTTTCTTTTTGCCCAAGAAATTTTTATGTGACCCCAGGTATACAGGTTTATAAAATAAACATACAAATCAAAAATTTACTAATAATAAATCATAAAGAAAGTTATTTTAAAACAGTTCTTTTTTTTGTCTTTATTAATTTGTTTGTTTACTTTTAGTTTACAAGATTCAGTTCCCCAGTTCTTTGAGTTTCAAATTTTCTTCCTCTCCCTTCCCTTCTCCCCTCCCCCCATGGCTGCATACATTCAGGTATAGAATCTACAGATACTTTCACATCAGGTTATAAAGAGGGATTGTATCAGATGGAATGAACAAGGGGAAAAGGGAAACAAAACCAAACAAGAAAAAAGAAAGAGAGCAGATAATTTGCTTCAATCTGCACTCAAGCTCTGTTCTTTCTAGTTCTTTCTCTGAATTTAAACATCTCTCTCCATCATGAGTCTTTTGGAGTTTACTTATAGCCCTGCATTTCTGAGAAAAGTTCAATCTATCAAAGTTGGTCGTCACACATACGTTGTATCTGTAATTGTGTACAATTTTTTCCTGGTTCTGCTCTTCTCACTCAGCATCAGTTCATATAAGCCTCTCCAGGTAAATATGAAGTCCATCTGCTCTTTGTTTCTTATGGTGCAGTAGTATTCCATTACATTCATATACCATAACTTGTTTAGCCATTCCCCAACTGATGGGCATCCCTTAATTTCCAATCTTTGCCACTACAAAAAGAGCTGCTATAAATATTTTTGTACATATGGGTCTTCCTCCCGCTTCTATGATCTCTTTGGGATACAGCCCTAGAAGTGGTATTGCTGGGTCAAAGGATATGAAGTTATTTATAGCCCTCTGGGCACAGTTCCAGATTGATCTCCAGAATGTCTGGATCAGATCACAACTCTACCAGCAATGTATTAGTGTTCCAATTTTTCCACATCCTCTCCAGCATTTATCATTTTCCTGTTTTGTCATCTTGGCCAATCTAACTGGTGAGATGTGGTACCTCAGAGTTGTTTAGATTTGCATTTCTCTAATCAATAGTGATTCAGAGCATTTTTTATATGCTTATAGATATCTTTAATTTCTTCCTCTGAGAAATGCCTGTTTATATCCTTTGACCATTTATCAATGGGGCAGGGACTTGTATTCTTATAGATTTGACTCAATTCTCTGTATATTTTAGAAATGAGGTCTTTATCAGAGACATTGGTTGTGAAAATTCTTTCCCAATTTCCCACTTCCCTCTTAACTCCCTCTAGGTTATATTGGCTTTGTTTGTACAGAAGCTTTTCAATTTCATGTAATCAGAGTTAACCATTTTGCATTTTAATAATGCTCTCTAATTCTTGTTTGGTCATGAAGTCTTCCCCTCTCCATAAATCTGACAGATAAACTATTCCTTGCTTTTTCAGATGACTTACAGTATCATCCTTTATACCTAGATCATGCACCCATTTAGACTTAATTTTGGTATGTGGTGTTAGATAATGGTCTATGCCCAGTTTCTGCCATACTATATTCCAGTTTTCCCAGCAGTTTTTGTCAAATAATGAGTTCTTATCCCAAAAACTGGGGTCTTTAGGCTTATCAAAGAGTAGATTATTATAGTCATTCACTGCTGAGTCTCATGTACCCAATCTATTCCATTGATCCACTGCTCTATTCCTCAGCCAGTACCAAGTAATTTTGATGACTGCTGCTTTATAATACAGATTGAAAACTGGTATAGTGAGGCCACCTTCCGTAGCATTTCTTTTCATTTATTCCCTTGATACTCTGGGCTTTTTGCTCTTCCAAATGAATTTTGTTACTATTTTTTGTAGTTCTATAAAGTAATTTTTTGCTAATTTTATTGTTATGGTACTAAATATATAATTTAATTTAGGTGAGATTGTCATTTTTATTATATTAGCCCAACCCACCATGAGCAAATAATGTTTTCCCAATTAGTTAGTTCTGACTTTATTTGTGTGAAAAGTTTATTGTAGTTGTGTTCATATAGGTCCTGGGTTTGTTTTGGTAGGTAGATTTCCAAATATTTTATAATGTCTACAGAAACTTTAAATGGGATTGTTCTATCTCTTCTGTTGGATTTCATTAGAAATATACAGGAATGCCAAGGATTTGTGTGGGTTTATTTTATATCCTGCAACTTTGCCAAATTTGTTTATTTTCTCAAGTATTTTTTTACTTGATTCTTTAGGATTCTGTAAGTATACCATCATATCATCTGCAAAGAGGGATAACTTGGTCTCTTCTTTGCCTAATTTGATTCCTTTGATTTCTTTTTCTTCTCTAATTGCTACTGCTAACATTTCTAATACCAGATTAAATAAAAGGGGTGATAGTGGACACCCTTGTTTCACCCCTGATCTTGTTGGAAATGCTTCCAGCTTATCCCCATTACATATAATACTTGCTGATGGCTTTAAATAGATGCTACTTATTATTTTAAGGAAGGCTCCATTTATTCCTATACTTTCTAGTGTTTTTAATAGGAATGGATGTTGTACTTTGTCAAAAGCCTTTTCTGCATCTATTGAGATAATCATGTGGTTTCTGCTAGTTTTATTGTTGATATGATCAATTATACTGATGGCTTTCCTAATATTAAATCATCCTTGCATTCCTGGAATAAATCCTGCCTGATCAAAGTGTATTATTTTTGAGATAAGTTGCTGTAGTCTTTTTGTTAATATTTTATTTAAAATTTTTCCATCTATGTTCATGAGGGAAATTGGTCTATAATTTTCTTTTTCCATTTTATCTCTTCCTGATTTAGGTATCAGTACCTTGTTTGTGTCATAAAAAGAATTTGTTAGGACTCCTTCACTAATTTTCCCAAATAGTTTGTAGAATATTGGAGTCAATTGTTCTTTAAATGTTTGATAGAATTCGATAGTAAATCTATCTGGCCCTGGAGATTTTTTCCTAGGGAGTTCACTGATGTCTTGTTCAATTTCTTTTTCTGAGATGGGGTTATTTAAGTAATTTACTTCCTCTTTAGTTAATCTTGGCAATCTATATTTTTGTTAATATTCATCTACTTCACTAAGATTGTCAAATTTATGTGCATATAATTTGGCAATATAATTCCTAATTATTGTTTTAATTTCCTCTTCATCAGTGATAGATTCCCCCTTTTCCTTTTTGATACTCATAATTTGGTTCTCTTTTTTTTTTTTTTTACCATATTGGCTAAGGGTCTATCAATTTTATTGGGTTTTTTTTTTCATAAAACCAGCTCTTAGTTTTATTCATTAATCCAACAGTTTTCTTAATTTCAATTTTATTAATCTCTCCTTTGATTGTCATTATTTCTAATTTAGTATTTAATTGAGGATTTTCAATTTGTTCTTTTTCTAACTTTCTCAATTGCTCTAATTTATTCATGTATGTACTCAGGGATATAAAACTTCCCCTAAGAACTACCTTTGCTGCATCCCACAAATTTTGGTATGTTGTCTCATTATTGTTATTCTCTTGAATGAAGTTACTGATTGTTTCTATAATTTCTTGCTAGACCCATTCATTCTTTAGGATTAAATTGTTTAGTTTCCAATTAGTTTTTAGTATGTCTTTCCATGACCCTTTATTGCATATGATCTTTATTGCATCATGTTCTGAGAATGATGCATTTAATATTTCTGCCTTTCTGCACTGAATTGTGAGGTTTTTATGTCCTAGTACATGGTCAATTTTTGTGTATGTGCCATGTACTGCTGAGAAGGTATATTCCTTTTTATCCCAATTCAGTTTTCTCCAGAGATCTATCAAACCTACCCTCTCTAAAATTCTATTCACTTCCTTAACTTCTTGTTTATTTTGAGGTTGGATTTGTCAAGTTCAGAGAGAGGGAGATTAAGGTCCCCCACTAGTATAGTTTTGCTATCTATTTCTTCCTCTAATTTCCTTAACTTCTCCTCTAGGAATATAACACGTGATGCATATATGTTAAGTAATGATATTGCTTCATTCTCGATGATGCCTTTTAGTAGGATATAGTTTCTTTCCTTATCTCTTTTAATTAGATCATTTTTTGCTTTTGCTTTATCTGAGATAAGGATGGCTACCCCTGCTTTTTTCACTTTAGCTGAGGCATGATATATTTTACTCCAGCCTTTTACCTTTACCCTGTGTGTATCCCTCTGCTTCAGATGTGTTTCTTGTAAACAGCATTATTGTAGGATTATGGTTTTTATTCCATTCTACTATCTGCCTCCGTTTTATGGGAGAATTCATCCCATTCACATCCACAGTTATGATTACTATCTGTCTCTTTCCCTCCATCCTATTCCCTCCCCTGTTTATGCTTTTATTTTTCTCCCCTTTTCCCTTCCCCTCCTTAAAAGTTTTCCTTTCGACTACAGCCTCCCTCAGTATTCCCTTATCAGCCCCCTCCCTTTTCCTCCTTTCCCCCTTTCTTCTTCCCTCTCTTCTAACCACCCCTTCCTTTCCTTAGCCCTTCCCCCCTCCTACTGCCTGTAGGATATGATAGATTTTTATACTTAATGTAATATGTTATTTCTTCTTCAAACCAAAATTGAGGAGAACAGATCTCATGTAAAGCTCCTCTCCCTCCCCTCTTTCCCTCTATTATGATACATTTTGTGTCTCTTCTCAATAGAGTCCTATGCTTAACTAGTTGTGTTATTCCCTCCTTTCACCAGAACCAATGAGGGAAAAGCTCATATAATGCTCATCTCCCTCCCTTCTTTCCCTCTATTATATTGTTTTTATGCCTCTTTGTGTGGCATAATTTACCCTTTTCCACTTCATTCTTTCCTCTTCTTCCATTGCTGTACCTTTGTGGCCCTTAATAAAGTTTTTTTTATCGTCATCTTGTGTAATTTATACCCATACCCTCTACTAGTCTATAAGCAGTTTGCTCTTATTAAATATCAGGGTGTGTGTGTGTGTGTGTGTGTGTGTGTGTGTGTGTGTGTGTGTGTGTGAGTTTTCCTTGTTTACCTTTCTATGTCTCTCTTGCATGTCATAATTGGAGGTTAAATTTTCCATTGAGCTCTAGCTTTTTTCCAGGAAGGTCTGGAAATCCATTATATCATTGAAAGGCCATCTCCTTGCCTGGAAGAATATGTTCATTTTCACTAGGTAGGTGATCCTTGGTTGTAACCCAAGCTTTTTTGCCTTGCAGAAAATTGTATTCCACTTCCTCCAATGTTTCAGTATAGAGTCTGCCAGGTCCTGTGTGATCCTCACTGTGGTTCTGCGATATGTGAATTGTTTCTTTCTGGCTGCTTGTAGTATTTCCTCCTTTACCTGGTAGTTCTGGAGTTTGGCCACAATATTTCTTGGACTTTTCAATTTGGGATCTCTTCCAGGAGGTGACCAGTGGATTCTCTTGATTTCTATTTTACCCTCTGGTTCTAGTATCTCAAGGCAATTTTCCTTGATGAGCTCTTGGAAGATGTTGTCCAGGCTCATTTTTTCATCATGATTTTCTGGTAGGCCTATGATTCTCAGATTCTCTTTCCTGGATCTGTTTTCCAGGTCAGTGATTTTTCCATTGAGATATTTTACCTCTTTTTCTAACTTTTCATTCTTGATGTTTTTTTTTTGACTAATTCTTGGTTCCTCATAGAATTATCTACTTCAATTTGGTTGATTCTAGTTTTTAGCAAATTGTTTTCCTCAATTTTTGGAGCTCCTTTTCCATATCACACATCTTTCTTTTTAAAGAGCTGTTTTCTTCATTGTAATGTTTTTTCTAATTTTGCAATTTTGATTTTAAAAGAATTATTCATTTTATCTTCTATCTTTCTCATTTGGTTTTCAAAGTTCCTTTTGAGTTCATCTAAGAAAGCTTTCTGTGCCTGAGACCAGTTCCCTGTTGAGGCTTCAGCTGTGGGTGTGGAGTCATCACTGTCTCCCTCTGAATTTGGTTCCTCCCTCTCATGATAACAGGACTCCAGAGTCTTTGTCTTTGCAGTCTGCTTTTTACCCATTTTGAGGCAGGGTCCCAGTCACGCCCTTCCTCTAGGGTTCCCAAGCCTTTGCTGTTTAAAGTTTTGCTTTGGGGCAATAATTACTATGTTTTCAGGGTCAAAGGGGGGATTGCAGCAGCTGGGGTTCACTCTGCCTTCCTAGTCCCTGGAAATCCAGATAGGGACTTTTAAAATTTCTAGGTTGTGAATTGGTAGTCCCAGGAGTAGCTTCTGCCCCTGGCAGGGGCCCTGCATTTGACTCTTACCCTGCTCCATCCAGTCCCAGCCCTGTAGTGATAGGTCTGGCAGTGGCCCTTGTGGTTTGTGGGTCAACTTGCCACCATGTTGATCAGGCCTCATCAGGGCCTCTGCACTGCCTGGGGTCATCACTGGGGCCTCTGCCAAAACAGTTTAGTATACATATAGTTTTACCATTTATTAAAGACAAAAGCAAGTTTGACTACTAATGTGTTCGTTTATTTTGTCATAAAGCATTAAGTCTTGGCAAAATATTTGATACTGCAGGGCATAAAGCATCTTCAATGTTTTTCATAGTTAATATTTTGCTGAGAACACCTTCACATAAATATGTAGTATAAAACGGCAGAAGTATGTTTAGGGCCATTTGAGAAATTGTTGGAAACTCTGTTCTAATCCCAAGTCAATATTCATTTAATGATTTTTTAGAAAATTCAGTTTTAAACCTATGTCACTTGATAACTCAGTAAATTCTTCTTGAACTTTTAATAGCAGATTACTGACTTTTAAAAAAAATTTCAGTTGAGTATGGTTTATGAACCCAACTTAGTTCTTTAGAATCAAATTTAAGAGAAGTATTTCTGAAACTATGTCTCCAGGCACCCCAGATAATCAATTATAATTCTTAAAATTAAATCTCTGGAAAAGTTATTTTCAATTATAAAATTACCTGTAGTTGTAAACATTTCTTTTTTTTTTTCTTGGAGGGGGGAAGGCAAGGCAATTGGGGTTAAGTGACTTGCCCAATGTCAACAACTAGTGTGTCAAGTGTCTGAGGTCAATTTGAACTCAGGTTCTCCTGACTCCGGGACCAGTGTTCTATTCACTGCGCCACCTAGCGGCCCCTGTTGTGAACATTTCTAAAGAACTATTTTCCACCATATTCTTTAATATATTAACTTTTTTTTTGTAAAACTTTCAATTTTATCTTTTAACATAGATGTTACAATTTTTTCCTTGTAGTGATATGTTTAAATCATTGAGTTTTTCGAAAATATCCAACAAATAACACAGTTTTGAAAGCCTTAAGTCATTATTTAAAAAAAATAACAAAATCAGATTTCTGCCCAGTCAAAAATACAACTTCAGATCTTTCAATTTCAATAATCTGGTATGAAGCTTTTTAATAATCTGGCCTGAGGCTACTAGCCATTCCCCAATAGATAAGTGTCCAAATGATATGAATTAGTAGTTCTCGAAAGAATTGTAAAGCATTCACAACCACATGAAAAATGTTCCCAATCACTAATAATAAGAGAAATGCAAATCAAAACAACCACGAGGTTTTGTTCCACACCCTACAAATTGGCAAAAATGACAAAAAAATGGCAACAGTCAATGTTGCAGGGGTTGTGGAAAGATAAGCACACTAATGTATTGTTGGTAGATTTGTGAAATGGTACAACCATTTTGGAAAGCAATTTGCAATTATGCAAATAAAAAGACAAAAATGTCTATATTCTTTTAACTGGATTACTATTATTACTATTACTATTACTATTACTATTACTATTACTATTACTGGGCTTATACCCCAAGGCATTAGTAAGAAAAAATATTCCCATATGCTCCAAAATATTTCTAGCAGTACTTTTTGTGATAGCTAAGAATTGAAAACAAAATAAATGCCTGGTAATTGTGGAATGGCTAAACAAATTGTGGCACATGAATGTTATGGAGTATTACTGTGCTGCAAGAAATGATATATGTGGTGAATACAGAGAAGCATGGAAAGATCTATATGAACTAATTCAAAGTTAAGAAAGCAAAGCCAAGAAAACTATATACACAGTAACTACAAGAATTTAAATAGAAAGAACATTACATTGATTACAAAATCAAAAGTAAATGTAACAAAAGTACAAAGATCAAACAGGACTTGAATTAAAGAGATTTAAGAAGACACCCACAACCTACCCCTTTGTGGAGATGGGAGGTCCACAGGTGTTACATATTATACATTTTTGGACTTTTTCAATGTAATGATCAGTTATGCTCAGTTGTTTTCTTCTCTACAAAATAACTATTTGTCATATGGTATGGCTTTCTGAGAGGGGCAAGGAGAGGAATTCATAGGATACTATGATGATATAAAAACAGAGATTATCAATAAAAGCTTTTTTTAAAAAAAGAAAGAAAATTGAGGTAGGAAAGGAATTTTTTAAAAGAACTTTAAATTAAAGATACAAAACTGAAAGGCTTATTTTAGAGATAAGGAAACTGAGGGACATAGATATTAAATGACTCATCCCAGGTTATACAAATATTGAGTAGGGGAGCCAGGTATTGAACATAGGTCCTCTGACTCCGAAGTAGAGCCAGCTTTTCCACTACACTAAGTTGCCTCCCAAAGTAATGATGATGAGTCAGTCTTTTTTTTTTAACAGGTTACCAAAGGTTGAACTTTTTTCTAGAGATAATAAATGAGAAATACAGATCTCTGAATACAGCAGAGAAAAAAAAATGTAAAGAACAAAAGTTAGTAGTACTGCTTGGAAGCCACCACCTGAAATCTCTGAAGAACTATAGAAAGATAAAGAACTAGCACCAGCTTCTGAGAAAAGCAAATCTAAGGAAAATTCCTTATTGGAAGACATGATCACATAGCATACATACAAAACATCTAAAACTTTGTTAAGTACTACAAAGAGGAATGGAATGAGTGTTCGACTGGGAGAGTTCCAGTGCTGCCATTATCTAGCTATATGAACCTGTTTAGTTCTCAGTTTCCTCATTTGTAAGAGAGGTTAGACTCGACCTTTAAAATCCCTGACAGCTCTAAAATTCTATCATATGTTAGATGCTGCCTGTCTTTTATACTTAAAACATAAGGTCTCTGTAATTGCTGCTTAAGAGCATTCATTGTTCTATTTTTATGTTTGATTCCTATCTCAAGAAATGTTTGTTGATTGACTTGGAGGAGGGAAAGAAGGGGCGTGGGATGGGGGCATTGAGGAATGAGAAGGCTAAAGACCCAAGCTGGTTTGTCATATCCACATGGTCTTGAGGGTGGAGGAGAGAGGCCCTAGGGCCCTCCCTCCATTATCACATTGGTCTTAACCAACTGTGAATGAAGGAGTCACTTTTATCCTCAGAAACAAATGCAGCAAAAATCCCTGGCAACCACTGAATCAGACCATTTAAAAAGTATTAAGAGTTGCAGCTACATAGATAATGGAAAAAGGCTACTCCCAATTACATGGTAGACCAAGGCAAAATGTCCATATGTGATGCAACCTCCAGTCTCTCTGAAAGCAATTTCCTACTGTTTTCCAAGTGGATGACATCTTAGCAAACTAAATGTGACTGCACAAAGGCTAGGTTCTACAAGGGCCATTATAAAGTACTCCTTCCCCAGTATCATCCTCCCTTATAGTTCTCCTCCCTCTCTCTGCTTGTTTCTCTGCTGAGTTTGATGTATTTATTTCTATTTGTGTTTATGTGCATGTATGTGTCTATGTACACTCAATCCTCTTTTGTACTTTTCAGATGAGTTTCATGTGATACCCACTTCCCTCACCTCATCCTGTGTTTGTACTCTCCTCATTTCTCTCAAAAGAGGGAAGTTTCTTTCACCTTCTGGAATATAGTATTTTGAGATATTCCACCATTTATAATGGAAGCTGCCAAGTCTTTGGTGATCCTGACTGTGGTTCCTTGGTAGTTTAACTACTCCCTGCTGGATGCCTACAGTATTTTTTTTCCCCCTTGGATGTAGGAGCTCTGGATTTTGACCTTGATATTTCTAAGACTTTTTCCTTCTAGGGTTCTGTTCAGGAGGTTATCAGTGGATTCTTTCTCTCTTTACTTTGTACCCAGGTTCAAGTAGATCTGGGTGATTTTAATCTATTATTTTTAAAAATGAGTCCAGGCTTTTTTTTTTTTAACTATGATTTTCCATGAATCAAATGATTTTTAAATTATTTTTCCTTAACTTGTTTTTCAGATTAGTGGTTCTCAATATCTTCAGATATCTTAAATTTTAAATTTTTTATTATAACACTTCTTGTCTTCTCAAAGAGTCATTGATTTCTAGTCGGTGTATTCTAATTTTCAGAGTTCTTTTCTTTTTTGATATTAGATCTCCTCTCTTTTCCAGGCTGGAAGTTCAATGGCCACTCATGGACTCAATCCTGATATTGATAAGCACAGAAGATTTAACCCACCATTTTTCTGATCTGGGCCAGTATACCACTCCTTAAGCAAACTAGTGGCCCTCTACTTTCTTTTTTTTTTTTTTAAGAGCAATCGGGGTTAAAGTAACTTGCTCAAGGTTACACGGCCAGTTATTTATGGGTGTGGTGCTGAGTATCTGAACCAGGTCATCCCAACACTGGAGCCGGTGCTCTTACTCGCTGTGCTACCTGGCCGTCCCGGCCCTCTACTTTCAAGATTCATACCATACTGTTGCCAGACTTAGTGTCGACACCTAATTGGCATTAGTTCACAACTCCTGGATTCAAGTGATCCACTAACTTGAGCCTCCCTACCAGCAGGGGCTACAGGCTTATATGCTACCTCACTAGCTGAGCCTATTTTTTGAGACCTAACATTTTCTCTTCTAAACTACTTATTATTCCAGTTCTTCCCTCTAAACTTTTTTTATCTCATTTAAAAAACATATTGTTTCATTTCTTCTCAGAACTCATATAATTCTTGTGGAAAATTTGTGTGTGTGTTTTTTTTTTCCCCGAGTCACTTGTGGAGTTACTCTTTTCTTTTTAGGAAATCTCTAATTTCTCTGCGTTCTCAGTGTTTCTCTCATTCATTCATCTCTCCAGTTTTAGTTCCTGAAGTTTTCTAGGACCAGTCTCCAGCCCCTGCTCAATTTTTGGGTAAAATGGTTAGTCCTGCTTGGTCTTGCCCTGGGTCCCCTGGTTTCTTGTGCTGACCTTTATTTTTCAAGGATAGGTACCTTAGAACAAGGGCAAGAGTTGAGATGGAGAAGAAAATTTTGTGTCAGGTATTGAACTCCTTGAGATAAAAGAGAGTATCTTGGGCCTGGTAGATACCAACTAATAAGATCTGAATTGAGTGATAAATTTGAATGGAATGAACCTCAAAGGAAAAGAGATGGTTGGATGATGGTGGGAAAAAGAGAATCTAGAAATGGTCATGAAAAGCAGCTCATAATTCAGGACCAGCATTTAGGATGGCGAGGAAGGGGAGGATTGGTACTACAGAAATTACATTTAGTAATAGAGAATGAGTGGCTAGGGATTCTGCGTCATATTGAGGATTTGGATCTATATGAGTCTAAGAATCAATCTATGAGTAAACATTTATTAAGTACCTCCCCACCTGATCAAACTATATTTTGTTATAAGTTTGCTTCCCTAGATCCCTCAGGACATTTTTTTTTCACATTCCTACCCTAGGATGTTGGGGATCTCAGAAGAGGTAGTGTCAGCAACATAAGGAGACCCATCATGGAAAACAGGATGCCAGGCACTGTGCTAAGAGCTGGGGATGCAAAAAAGAGGCAAAAGACTGTCTCTGCGCTCAAAAAGCTTATAGTCTAATGTAGGAGACAACATGCAAACAAATAAATATGAAACAAGCTACAGATAAATAAGAAATGAGCCTGAAATAAAGATCTCTAAAATGAAAGTAAGTTTGTTAGCTATAGAATGGTAGTTCTGAAAGTGTAGGGTTCATACTGAGAAAAAGCCAAAAAATACAGTAAAAAGTGAAAAAACTTAAACTCTGTGAAAGGTGAAAGTTCAAATATGGTGACCTGTTTACAATAATAACTTAGATACTGAATTATATTTTAGACACTGACTCAAAACTTAAGATACTATGGCCTATGAAAGCCAAAACATGAATATTGTGACCCATATATGACCAGTACCTGATCAATACACGAAGTTATGTTTGGGCTTAACACTGGCTTAATTCCCAAGCTCCTTACTAAGTAGAATACAAAAAATATCCACTAATCAGTAGTGATGCACTCTATAGCTCCTCCTGCCTTTGTCAGTTTTCTATAATTACCATGAGGATTTGGGAGGTTCTTTAGTGGGATACACAGAACTGTCTGACTGCTACCCCAGATTAAAGATTGCCCCTGTCTGTAAGTATTCATAATGATTTATTGAACTACTGCTACTACCTATAATCAAGCTAGAGCTCCATGGCCTCTTCCTTTGGTATAAAATACAGAGTTTCCCTAGCCAGGGGAATTCTAAACCTTACAGAAAGGCACAGTGGAAGAGGTGGGCAAAGCTGGAGTAGAACAGGCATAGTGTTGAGGCAAGTGGGCACAAGAAATTAGGAAACTAGAAGAATGAGATGTCTTACCCTTAGGCAGTGAGTGAAATCACCATCACAGGGAAGAAAAAAAATTTTTTTCATTAAATATCTCAGAAAGAGTTGTGATACACACCTACAGAGAGACTCAATACTAATATATGACTAAGAACCATTTTTTAAAATTTCTTTTTAAAAAAACATATTTTGCCTGCCAAAAAATGCCTCTTACATTTTTTCATTTTCCAGTTGGGTCACTTCTAGCAAATGACACAGTTTTAGTTGTTCATAATATTTTCCCCACTATATTGGTAATTTGTTGTTACTTTGTTTTTTATTTTAGATTATTTTTATTTTGTTATGTGGTTCTTTTTTTTTTTAAAGCAATTGGGGTTAAGTAACTTGCTCAAGGTTACACGGCCAGTTATTTCTGGTCATCCCGACACTGGGGATGTTATGTGGTTCTTAAGCCATTTTTTTTCTCTTTGGCAATTCTGTTGTTGCTTTTTTTTTCTTAAAGGAAATGTGTGGTTCCCTGCCATCTTTACCAGAAAAAGTCCCTTTTTTAAAAGTCAGAATGGGGGCGGCTAGGTGGCACAGTAAATAGAGCACCGGCCCTGAAGTCAGGAGGACCTGAGTTCAAATCCAGCCTCAGACACTTGACACACTTACTAGCCATGTGACTTTGTGCAGGTCACTTAACACCAAATGCCCTCCAAAAAGAAAAAGCCAAAAAAAAAAAGAGTCATCCATTGCATCCTGGTCTTGTCACTGACTTTGACAACTCAGGAAGAGAAAGTGAGACTGAGGATTCAAAAAATAGGCTCAGCTAGTGAGGTGGCATATAAGCCTGTAGCCCCTGCTGCTAGGGAGGCTCAAGTTAGTGGATCACTTGAATCCAGGAGTTGTGGACTAATGCCAATTGGTGTCGACACTAAGTCTGGCAACAGTATGGTATGAGTCTTGAAAGAAGAGGGCCACTAGTTTGCTTAAGGAGTGATATAGTGGCCCAGATCACAACAATCAGCAAACTAGAAAATATGACAAAAGATGGAATAGTCAACACTGGGAGAGGATGCTGCATGACAAGACCACAGATACACAGCTGATGAAATTGTGAATTGGCCCAAGCACTTAGGAATTATGCTAAAACAGTGATTAAAACATTCATACAATTTGATCCAGAGATCCTTTAAGTAGGCATATACCCCAAGGAAGTCTAAGAGAGAAACAAAAATTGCATATACATCCAAATATTCATAACAGCATTTTTTTTTTTGCCATAGTGAAGAACTGGAAATGTTTTTTGTTGCTGATTGTTGTCTGTCCTTCATTTTTGAAGAGGACCGATGACATCACATGGTGACTTGCACATGAAATGATTTAAATGAGATATTAGGTATTCTCAGCAAAAAGACAATTTCAAAGGATTCGTGATGAAAAATGCTATCCACTTCCGGAGAAAGAACTGATGGAATCTGAATACAGATTGAAGCATGCTATTTTTCACTTCATTTTTTTTTTCACTTTTTTTGGAGGGGGAGAAGTTTGTGTTTTCTTTCACATAACTAATATGGAAATGTTTTGCATGATTGCACATGTATAACATATCAGATTGCCATCTCAGGGAGGAGGAAGGGGAGGGAGAAAATTTGGAACTCAAAATTTTTTTTTAATGTTAAAAATTGTTTTTACATGTAATTAGAAAAAAAAATTTAATTTTGAAAAGAAGCCTAGCTATCCAATTATACAAAATGAACAAAAGCAAATGCAATTAAGCCAAAAACAAATAAAAGAGTAAATGATCTTCTGGAGCTATAACTCATCCCACTAACAGATTAATCTTTAACCCCACCCAAATGTGTATATTGTCTTTAACATAGTAGTACCCACATCATCTTTGTTTTCCTGAACTATTTGACCATTCTTTTACTCTCTATATAAAATGGATTTCTTGCTGTTACTGTTGCCTTTGGTTTTATTGTTGTAGTGATTATATATTACTGTTCTTTTTGGTTCTTTTTACTGTTCTTATCTTTTTTTAGATTATTGTTATTCACAGGGCTTAATTTTGAGTCTTCAGTGTCATGACATAATATTTCATTACATTTCACATAGCATAATCTATTCAGTCATTCCCCAATCATTGGATACCTTCTTCAGAATTTCTGTGATTGGGGGGAGGAGATCTTTTTCTCTTCCTTCCCTAACAGCAATGGTGACTACACTTCATGACAGTGAGAATATATGCTTGCTTAAAGCACATGTCTGAAACTGGACCTCAAGTCCCTAGATGCCTCTTCTGCTTTGTGTTTCTCTACTCTGAGCAAAGGTGACCAAATAATGATCCCAATATGAGTGCCTTGGTGGCAAACTCATGGATTCATAGTTTCAAACTCTAAATTAGAGTTCTTGGATGTTGGTTGCTCAGAAGGTGATCTCAATGGCAACTTTTCAGGGGAGACAACTGCTTCCAAGAGGATATTACAGATAAAAACTAAAAAAGCCCAAATCCTGCCCTGGCTTGCCAGTAGATCTGGACTCGTTGATGAAGGCCAAAGTGGTCAAATAATTGTTTAAAAATTCTACAGGTTTTCTGGTGTTCCTTATTTCCAAGGAGAGTATATAAGAGTGGTAAGTTTTATCATGTTTTAAATATTTGTCAGTGGGAGCTCATGAATCTTTTCTGTTTCAGACATGTTTTTTTGTGGTGAAGGAATAAGTGGCTATCCTATTGCTTAGCTACTTTTAAGATAAGGTACTCTTATTTGTCTCTGTCTCTAGCACCTCGCAAAGTACTTTGCATTTAGTAAGTTGAAATAAATATTATGCTATTATATTAATAACTAACTTTTAATTTGTGATACATCCTTTTCCTCCTTATTTCTGTTAAGACCCAACTCCTGAAAAGGTCAGGCAGTTTTAGAAGGGTGAAACAGCAAGGTAATCTCTCAGCCCCAAAGCTGGAACCCTTACTTTTTGTTTGTAAGCAAAAGCCAATCTCAGGTAGATCTTTTCTTGTCCTTGATCCTCTTCATTAGAGTTTAGGGCCCCCCAGCTCATGAAAGAGAAAACTGTCCAGAGAAGTCTGGATGGAAATGGCTTCCCCTGCCCAGATGCCTTGAGGCTGCTGAACCTCAAGATCAAGCCATGTTCTCAGCATGAAGAGCTGAAGACTTTTAGCCTACCTCCTCATTAAATGTCTACCAAAGTTGAGTTTCACTTGTCAGGGGTTCCCTATCAGAAGTTACACATCTGATTTACGACATTTAAGAGTCTCCCTTTGTCTTTGGTTACCAAGAGAAACCACTGACCACCAATTTATAATTAGCTAGCCTAATTAATAAGTTAATTACTTGGATACTATTTCTCAGGGTCTTTACTAACTACAATATTTAATAAATGTTTATTGACTCACTCTTGAAAACCTGACTATTCATATTCTATGACCACTTATTATGGCAGAATACATATCATTCTAATAATTCTGTTAATTTTTTATTAAATGTTGGATGTCAGACAACAGAAATGAGTAAAGACTTTTCCTTCAGGTTTTTTTCTTTCCTTTTGGATTTACTGCTTTTTGTTATACAAAAGTTCATTTTATTAAAGTATGTTCATCTATTTTGACTCAATTCCTTCTAAGTAACATCTTGGTAAGACTATGTCCTTTTGTCAATGTGAAATATTTAACAAAATCATTGTCTAGCTTATGATTCTGTTTTGTTTAGCTTGCTGAACCATTTGGAATTTATCGTGGGAAACTGAAATTTTTGTCTTCTCATTTTTTTGAGAAACTAATCCAGTTTTCCTAAAATTTTTTTGTTAAACAATGCCTTTTTTAAAACTATTGTGTGCATCTGGTTCTACCTCATTCTCATTTAATTCATTACACTGCTCTTTTTTTCTAGTATAAGACAGTTTTGGTAATTTTTACTTTACAGCTATGTGAAGCAATAGAGTGCTAGACTCAAATTTGAAATCCTATCTCATACAATTACTAGTTATGTGACCCTGGCCATTTAACCTCAGTTTCCTCATCTATAAAATGGTGATAATAGTAACACCTACCTACCAGAATTATTGTAGGATAAATTGAGATAAAAATTGTAAAGTGCTTTGTGAACCTTAAAGGACTATATGAATGCAGGCTATTCATAGTATAATTTAAAATGTGGAAATGCAATTTCTACTCCTATTTCCTTCCCCCCTCCCCAATTTCCATGTATAATCTTGACATCTTTGCTGTTTCATAAGAATTTTATTACTTTGTCAAATTCTATAAATTATACTTAGTATTTTGATCAGTAGTCAAATCTATAGATTAATTTGGAAAGTATTATCATCTCTGTATTAATTAATTAATTTAATTAATTAAAATTAATTTGTATCAAATCTAGTCTAATCTTTTCCTTTTCCTATACTAGGAAACTGAGGATCAAGGAGGCTGTGACTTGTCCAAGGTCACATAGGTAGTTTTTGACACATACTTTGCCAATATTTTGTTTTTGAATCCATGCTATTGATCAATAGCGCTCTTTCTTTGCCTTATCTTTCCCTTCTTTTATACACTATTTGCTGTAATTTCCCCTCCTCTTCTTTGATTCTGGTTATATGATTTTCTTCTTCCTTCTTTTTAAATTTAATTAATGGCTAATTGATTTTAATAGCTGGTTTTGTTTTGCTTTTTTGCTATCCAGTCTGTTAATCTCCCATTTAGCTATCTTTCTTTTGTGTTCATCTTGGGTACATTAATTTGTTTTCCTGAGTTTTTTTTTAAGCTTCAAATTCAACTCATTTGTATTCTTTTTTGTTAATATGAGCACTCAGAATAAGCTCTAAAAATTGCTTAATCTGCATCCTATAAATTTTGGTTTCGTTGTCAGTATTGTTCACATTTTTTTTTTGTTTCTATAATTCATTTTGCTCTTGGAAACTAGAAAATTCTTTTTCTATTAATTTTTTTAAAAAAATTTTAAAACTTTGAATTCCAGATTCTTTCCCTTCTTCCCTTGTCAACCACCCTTACTGGGAAGACAGGCAATTCAATATAGGTTGTACATATGTAGCTATGCAAAACATCTCCATAGTGAATATATTGTGAAAAACTGACTATATTTCCCTCCATCCTATCCCGCCCCCCCATTTGTTCTATCTCTACTTTGACCCTGCCCCTTTTCAAGTGTGCTTCTAACTTCCCTCACCCCCAACCTGCCCTCCTCTCCATCGTCCCCCTTCTCATCTCCTCTTCCCTATTCTCCTGTGTCATTCCCTCCCTAAGCCAAATTCAATGAGAATAAGGTTCACCCATTCCCTTTTGCCTTCCTGTTCTTCCCCTCCATTGTAAGTCTTCCCTTACCTTATACAATTTACCACATTCTGTCTCCCCATTTCCTCTCACCTCTTATCATCCCTTCCTAGTCAATTGATCCTGTGCCCTTTATGTACACCTGTACACATACACACTCACATATGTACTCATATGCCCATATATCCTCCTATACAAACATACATATGTATGTATACCTATATATACACATTTATGTTCCCTTCAACTATTCTTATAATGAGAAAAGTTTCATAAATTACAATTATCGTTTCTTCATGTAGGAATGTAAATAGGATAAGGAATAGGATATGTAAATAAGGAACTTTGATAAGTTCCTTATGATTTCTTTTCCCTGTTTACCTTCTCATACTTCTTGTATGAGATGTCAAAATTTTTATTCAACTCTGGTTTTTTCATCAAGAACGCTTGAAAGTCCTCTATTCCACTGAATGACCATATTTTCCCCTGAAACATGATACTCAGTTTTGCTGGGTAGGTGATTCTTGGTTTTAATCCCAGCTCCTTTGACCTCTGGAATATCATATTCCAAGCCCTTTGATCTCTCAATGTAATAGCTGCCAGATCCTGTGTTATCCTGATTGTGTTTCCACAATATTCAAACTGTTTCTTCCTGGCTGCTTGTAATATTTTTTCTTTGATCTGGGAATTCCGGAACCTGGCTATAATATTCCTAGGAGTTTTCTTTTTGGGATCTGTTTCAAGAAGTGACTGGTGGATTCTTTCAACCTCTATTAGTTTGCTCTCTGGTTCTAAAACATCAGGGTAATTTCCCTTTAGAATTTCTTTAAGTATGATTTCTAGGTTCTTTTTTTGATCGTGGCTTTCAGTTAGTCTGATAGTCTTTAAATTCTCTCTCCTGGATCTCTTTTCCAGGTCAGTGGTTTTTCCAATGAGATATTTCACATTGCCTTCTATTTTTTCATTTGTTTGGATCTATTTAATAGTATCTTGTTTTCTCATAAAGTCACTAGCTTCCATTTGCTGCAATCTAATTCTGAAGGAATTATTCTCTTTGGTGAGCTTTTGAGATTCTTTTTCCATCTGGCAAATTAAGTTTTTTTAAGGCATTCTTCTCATTGGCTTTTTGAGCCTCTTTTGCCATTTGAATTAATGTTCTATTATGAACCAAAGATATCATTACCACTTAACTGTTCAATCCAATGACTTTTTAGTCATTTTGTTTTACCCATTTGTAGTTGACTGTCAAGCATTTTCTTCTCTTCTTTTGAATACTCTTAACTTCCTTTTATCATCTGTGTCACAATTCTGTTTTACCAAGAGTCTCCATTGCCAGATCATCATTTATCTCTTGCTTAAATGGGTTTCCCAAGGTTCTGTCTTCAAAGGTTCACTGCTAGCAATCAGAATTCTAATCTGGTTTTACCTAGCTTCTCAGTCTAATTTTGTATTCCCCTTCACGTGCTATATTCCAGCCATACTACGACATCTTCCCTGGACACTCCATCTTCCATTTATGTCTAAAAACACACTCCTCCTTCACCTCTTCCTCTGAGAATCCCTTGACTTCTTTAAGGCTCAACTTGAAAAGACTTTCACGATCTACCCACTTAAAAGTACTCTATGTACTTGCTGTTATCTGCCCCAAAGAATATAAATTACTCAAGGGTAGGAACTTTCATTTTTGTCTTTGAACCCCTGTTATCTAACACTGTGTAAGGTTATATACTAAGGTATTTAAATTCCTTCTCCTGAATATAACTTTTCATTCCAGTCTTCCTCAGCCTTGTATGCCCTATTTTTTGTCCTCATGATGACCTCCGATTTTTATACTTGTCAGTTCTTTCCCAGGCCATCAATACTGTATTTCCCCATTTGGATTTTTTGGCGAACCAGTTCAACTCTATGCTGTATCCCTCTCTATAATCCCTTGCCCCCCTATATCCCATCACCTATCTTGCCCGGCCAAACCTCAACCTTAGATCATTCCCACAATCTGCTACATTTGTTCCTAGTCACATGCTGCTGAAAATTAGAGATAATCATGAAACTTGTCGATGCTGATTGTGTCCACTACAAATTTATGTTATAATCTCAGGTCTCAACTGGACCCTCAATGTGACACCTCCCTATTGACTGATTCACTATCCCACTCACCATAGTGGTGTTTCCAGGATTTTTCACCTCCTCTTAAACCTCCATGGTTTCTCTCACCTGAGAAACTTGCCTCATCTTTGCTGAAAAAGCCCCGGGCTATTTGCCATAGGCTTGTTCCTCTACTTCTCTCACATCACCCAGATGTCTTCACCCCATCTCACATGAAAAGGTGACCCTCTCAATTCAAAGGCAAACTCTACCTACCCAAAGGCCATCCTACCCCATCTTGTCCAGAAGATTGCTACCTGCTAGTTTTTATTTGGATAAAAAGAATTACCAGCATTTTGGGCCCATATCAGGATGTTAATGAAAGAAAAAACTTTGCCAAGTACCAGGGTAGGAGAAAGTAGTGATACTGGTCAAAGTAACAAAAACTTTCAGGGTAAAACCCCCAGTTTTTAATCTATATTTAACATACTTACAAAATGACAAAAAAAAAAAAAACCTTGTCACTTAGCATAAATGTCATACGGTAAAACTGTACTTTTTAGTTGGAACTGATGTTACCTATAAAAGGCTGGATACATTCAAAAGGGCAAAGAAGTTTTAAGAGAACAATTTTTCTCTTAAATGTAAATGCTCAAGTACTTCCTTGAAAGTACTTTAAAATGGTACAAGGTACCATAAAAAGGTACAATACAACGTCTAGAGTGAGGAAGAGACAGTACAGCAACATGCTCAGTAAATACAGCAATGTAAATGAGAAGAACAAAACTGAAATTGAATGCTGTGAAATAACCAGATATGAGAAGATGCTCTCATACTTCTCTCCCCCAACCATCATGCTCCTTTGCAGATGTGGGGGTGCGCTGTAACAGAATACTACATATCCTAACAGCAGACTTATTTGGTATATTGGTTGGGTCCGAAAAACCTTTTTCCTTCCTTTTTTTTTTTTTAATTTAAGGAATAGCTTATTGAAAGGGAGTAAGGAAAGGATACAGCAGGAAATGTAGGCATAAAAAGATACCATTTTAAAAAAAAAACGACCTTATTTCAAATCCCAGTTCTGCCAATGTCTGTGTCTGTGAAACATTGGGCAAGGATATTTTCCCTCTTCATACCTCAATTTATTCATCTATAAAAAAGAGGAAGGCACTAGAACCCTTCCTAGGTCCCTCTTTCAGTTCCAAATCTTAATTCTATGCTCTATTCATTAAACAGGTTCCATTTTTAAAACTCAATATTACAACATGTACTTAAATACACTTTAAAAATTATTCAATATTTATTAACTATAGACCTCTTACTTATTCAGATTGGTGTTCTGTCACTAATTAAATCAGGTTTTATAATATTTTCCCATCATTATCAGTTCAGTCCAATTACCATTATTTTAAGTCTTTGCCTAATTTACCAAAGGATATAACTTCTTGAAGTAACCTTTGTGTCAAAAGAAAATTTATTATTAAACAAGTAAAATTAAAAAAAAAACTAGTTTTTTTAAATAACATCTTTAATTAAAGTCTTTGCAAAGGCAAAATATTAAACTTAAAATAGGTCTTAGTACATCAAAATACTAAGTTCTCTAATTGTATTCCAAGCATGGCCTTTGAAACATAATATCCTGTATATCACAGAAGAGCAACCTTGATCTGTAATTGTACAGAATGACTTTTACAAACATAATAAATATATTTAACCCCGTACACATAATAGTATGTACAACAGCAGTTGACAAGTGTAGCTCAGAACAGCAAAAAAAAAAAAAAGGGTATTTGCCCCTCCCCCACCAAAAAAAAATATTGCAGTCCATTGGTACCTTGATACACACTGGACTATAGGTGTAAATAACTGAAAATAGTTCCTCCCATAAAAAGTTCCTTTTGTTCTTCATAATAGGCATAAGCCAAAGTAATTTTTTAAAAGCCACAATAACCGACCAAAAGTAAATGAGAACCTTTTTAAAAAATGGACATAGATTTAAATATCACTTCCCTAGCATAATAGTGGGGTAAGACTCAAAACTCTGTGTGTGTGTGTGTGTGTTTTAATTCTATATTTAACCATTGAATTTGAAAATCTGAAATAGGTTAATTTGAAATTGGTGCAGAGGACTGAGAGGGGCTTCTGCCAAAAAGAAAAAAAATTAAAATGCCAATAAAAGTCAATTAACATTGCACAACAACTTCTAAATAATAACAAAAAAATTCAGTGTAAAATCAATCAGCAAATAAAGGAATTTTTTTCAAGTGGAAGAATTTGCTAATTTTTAAAAAGGGAACTCCTATGGGAGTCTATTTGTCTGTTTTCCTGTACTGGGATTATGAATATTTCCCCTATGGAAGTAGTTTATGGTGACATTATTGCTATTGGGTATTCATGAAATACTTTGAACAGAGGGGAATACACATCCCCCCATCCTAACCCCCCCCCCAAAAAAAAGAAAAAGAAAGCCTATACCTTGATTTTTTCATCTTACACTCTAGCAAAGGAAAACATGTGTACATCATGTTTTCATGTTGTTTTCTAAGAACAGTGAATATTAGAACTATGCTCCTCAAAAAACACACTGTAAAATCACCACGTACTTTTGAAATCTTGATGTTATTACTTTAGAGGACTATGTCAATGTGGCCTATGATTTCAATGCAAGGGACAACATGGGATGTAACATTAGGATGAAATTTAATTACTTAGCAATAACAAAAATTGAACATTAAAAATATAACAGTCCAATATAAAGTTCCTTATATGTCTATTCCCCTCAATAGCAGACATTTTACTTATTTGATTTTAGAAATTAATTGCACATTAAGAGTTTTTAAAGATACATTTGGAACACCACAAAAATTAAACGTGCTCTCAGGAATTCAAGTGGCCCAGCTTATTCAAATGACCACCAACCAAGAATCTGTATGCTGAAAGGCACAAATTTCTACACTTTATCCAGTTGCTATGCAAATGTCCATTAGAGCTGATGATTAATGTTAAAGATATTTCCCCGGTTTTTTTCAAGTTAAAAGGTGCTGTTACCATCTGTGCAAATCTAAACTTAACGCTTTTGAAACCTCTCATCTCTGTAATATCAATACTGAACTATCTCTACTTCAAATAAACAAGTTATATTAATTTTAAAACTCTAAGTGGGAATTCCTTGTCCTCTTCAAAGGAATGACAATCTCTATGGAACCTAATGAAATGGTCTGTTCAATTACAATGTTAAAAACCATGATTAAAATTCAAGTACGATAAAAGGTAAGCAAGCTACATTCTTACAGCAAATTGCTACAAAATAAAATTGAAAAGTTTGATTTAAAAGGAACACTTGAAGTAGCAATATGTAAGAGCACGATTTGGTAAGTCATTTTGTTAGACTGGCTTTCAAAAAACTTCACAGGTAATTAAAACAAAATCCCTCATTTGCCAAGCATGCCATAATTAATATGTAAGACACAGGTGCAAATACAAATGGTTATTAACCTGCTTCAAAATAATCCAAAAATTACTCTGAAAGCAGTAGTTATTCATATCACAAAATACAGTATAGTGACAGGCCAGTTTATAATGCTGCTATATGAACAAAAAAGATATGTCTACCACAGAGGACCCAAGACATAAAAGAGAATAAGTATTATAACGTGGGTTCCAGTAGTAAAAAAAAACTGCTAAGTAGCTAAAAAGATTTCATTTGTTCAATTGTGTGCAGCATTGCTAAACTTTTCCAGGTAGATGACTGATTCCTTTTTTGGGTAAACAAACCTATTTGGCAGCTTTACTTCCTGACAATTCAAAAAAACAAAACTTTAGGGTAACAACCAGTCTGGTCCCCCACCCCACCCCAGCATATAAATGACCTCCAAAAAAACTGCATGTGCTTTTAGCATAGTGGTAATTTTTTTTTTAAGTTTTTTCTTAAAAAAAAAAGAGAGATTAAGATTATATCCTAAATTAAGACAAATCAAAATAAAAATCATACTCAAAATCTTTACATCAAAACAGCACTTAATTATTATTAATGTGACTGGAAACCAACTTTATAATGAGGTTTACAACATATAAGCAAGGACAAGAGGGGCAGTAATTTGATTAGGCTCTCTGGTGAATAGACAATTTTAAAGATCTCAGTGGTGTAAAAAAACCCATATAATGAATGGCTCATCACAGTTTTCTTCCTTGCAATGTACTTTAAGGTTTTCATGTAAGCTACTGCTGCAAACATATTGAGAGGAAAATAAAAGGAAGACTAAGATGGGAGAGGGAAAAGAAAAGCAGTTAATAAATATACAGGAGATTAAATACACTTGGAATTTGTCAACCATGACAAAATTTTAATTATCCAAAAGGAATAGAGATCAAGACAAATGTCCTTTCAGTCTGCTAATGATTATTAACTGATCCTCTCCCAAGTAGCTGACATAGTAAACATTACAGTGCTTACAGAAACACTGTTCTTGAGTCTCTGGTGGGACACTGAACTGTGACTGCTAATCTAATCCCAAACCCCACTGCCTTCCTTCCTGATGAACTGGAGTAGTTGTTTACATTGCCCATCACTTATTTTTAAAAGTAGGGCCATCATGTAAACAAGGACATTCACACTGAAGCAAAAAAGGTTTTGCCTAAAGTCAGTTGTCAAAAAAACTTATTTGTTTACCTTAACTTTGACAATTAGATTTCTGTTATCAAGTTTTGCTATTCCTTCCCAATAAGCACAAGACTCTTTTTTATAGTAACTAAATTGTTTAATAAAATCAGTGTCCTCACCCTCAATTATATGCACTGGAAATCTAAAAGCTTGGAGATTAAGTTCACCGAGACATATTTCAGCCTAATTATAGGAGTACATCAACGTATTTGCACATGTATATACAACTTCAATCAGATGGTACCCTTCGAAATATATCTATTCCTGAGCAGCCAATTTGGCTTTAAAAGGAGAAAAAGGATGAGGAATGGGGGACAGGCCCTCTCTTAGGAAATTAAACTTACCACTGTCATTTCCTCTCAATTCCTGTAAAATGTTTTTGAATTATGCTGAACAGATTTTAAAAACTTAATTTTAGGATAGATAGATAGATATGTATATAAAGTTTTAGGTCAAATAAAGATGTGGTCTCCAAAAAGTAATTTAATTGGGAAGCAATGCGGTATAATAAGATGATTGAGTCCCAATCAAGCAAAGGACCTGGGTTCAAATTCCAGCATTTATAAAATGAGGTTCTGGCAAGATGACCTCCTAAGGTCCCTTCTAGCTCTAAGTGTATGATCCTATGAATATTATCACTGATTATATTCTTTTCTCTATTAAACAGATGCTGAGAAAAGGAATGGGAAGGGATATAGAAGGAATATCACTGAGGGAGAATGGCAAGTAAAATTACTTAAGACCTATCAAATAGAATTTTAAATCTTTTTCTTATACAAGAGAATTTTAATTCAACACCATAATTCTTTCCCTTTTGTAAAAAGCCCCCACACAAATTTAATCAATATAATGACCACACACAAGAAGTTCCAGATCGTTCTATCAAAAGGGAAGAGTTCCTTCGATTTGTTCCAAGAAATATTTTCTGACTTAACAAGTTAGAGGGAGAAAGATGGCAACAAAGCCTTACATGCTAATTACTGGCTGTAGGTACCTGTATGTTGAAGTGATAATTATGGTATTTCTAACAAAAACTCAGCTCCCAACAATGCCAGGTGCTACAATTCCATGGCTTGCCAGTCTGAAGTAGTGTCTACGTTGTCATGGTCAATCTTTGTTCCAGTAGCTTTGCTTCTACCATACCTTTCTGACATGCAGAAGTAAATTTTGGTTGAAGTATATGTCCTAAGTTTTCAACCAGTCCAGCTTTAAGAATCCTTTTTTTTGTTTGTTTGTTTTTTAATTTTTTTAAAAAAAAAAAAAGGCAATTCTTCACCATTCTGCATCCCCAATGGCTTTGGAAAATACATAATCTCTTCCATTAAGATTCATAATGCCATCTTTGAGGTGAAACTTCCACTTGTTTTTACTTCTGTGGATCTAAACAAACAAGAAAGGTAAGATGAAAATAAGGGTACAAAGAAATCAGAATTTTTTAAAATTAAGAAAAAAGATACCATATTCCATTTAGAAAGTAAATCATAATGAATTGTAATGAATAATCTACATTCCTAGAAAACTGATAACAAATATATCTCCCCCCTTTTCAGTGTGTTATGGGAGGGGCGGAAGGGAGAAGAGGCTGAGACTATGCATGTGGAATTAAGTACATACTGGCAAACATGGCCACTGTGTATAGCTGGTTTTTGCTTAGTGCTTTTTTTTTTTTAAACAAGAAACAGTTCAATGAAGATGAGAGGGTTCTGACTATAATTATTTTGCCAGAGGATAAAAACAGAAAATAAACAAATCTAAAATCAGTCTATTCTCACTACTCTAAGAATTTTAATGGAGTAAGAAGTATAAATTTTAAAAATTAAACAAAATAGATCTTCACTATCTATGCTAAATCTGTTCCTCACTACACATAACCAATAAGCCACAATAAATACAAGTTAACATTTCATTACTTTAAACAATATTCTTTCTTTATAACAACCCAGTGAGGCACCTATAATCCCTATTTAAAGAAATAAAAACTGAATCTCAGAGTGGTGAAGTGAGTGATTAGTCCCCAGGCACAAATCTTAGTTAATATGGTATAAAACCAAAAAGCAATTATAAGTTTTTAAAAAGTCAATTATGCTAAAATTATCTTTATTTTATAGTTCTTATGGCTTTTAATTTATTAGTCAAACCTTAAGCTAGATTGTATTATCTCAGGCTGGCAAATGCATTCTCACAAATGATGTTGCACACAGAAATAAGTGTGTGTATGTATCTGTCTCTCACCTGAATACAGAACAAGGTTTCTATCTACTAGGCACTCTTAAAACTGCCTCAAATTGGATGTATTTTATTAAATTCCTGCAAATTATAGCTACTTTCAAATTAACTTGAGAATAATTAGAGTTAAAAACATAAAAGAGGGCACTTTACTTTTCATCTTCTATGACTTCGGCAGAGAAGGAAAATAAAAGAAGCAAACCTAAAACCAATTAATCCTAACTACTTTTTATAAAAATTTTGATGAAATAGGAAGCAGAAATTTAAAAACCTAAACAGATCTCCATTATCTATGCTACTTCAGTTCCTGGTCTCTATGCTTAATCTAAGAGTCATAATAATAAATAAAAACAAGTCACTTCTAATTCAAGTTTATAACACAATTTCTTCATTAATAACCTTGTGAGGCATTATAAATCTTCATTTAAAGAAATGGAAACAGAGGCTCAAAGAGGTCAAATGATAAGCCCCCAGGCAACAAATCTATTAAATGGCAGAGCCAGGTCCTCAGACTTAGTGTTTCTTTAAGCTCCCTCCCAATTCTAAGTATTATGATTTTCTACTAAAATTACTTAGCTCTTTTCTTCTGCACCTCAAAAATGTCACCCAAAAAAGTCAAGTTCTGTCCATTCCTATTGCTGCCACCACACTACATAATACGAAAACCTTGATGACTCCAAACAACCTCAACTGATTCATTTTACAAAACCCCCTTTTCAAGCCTAAAAAAGCCTCTTGCCCTGAATCCAAGTCAGAATTATGTTAGCGTTGTAAAATATCCCCTTCCAGCACGGCACTGTTGTGAAAAAGTCAATGGAAGGTTGCTCTTTTTTCCCTTTTTGAAACATCAATGAAAGAAGAAATTGAACTTCTAAGACATTTCTACTCACTGGGTCTAGAATTCTGCCCTTGAACTTCAAACTACCTAATTTCTCTTCTACATGAATCCTTCAAATAGATGTTCTCTGTTATTATGTCCTCCTCTGACAATTTCTATTCTAGGTGTAGGTATATATGCGTGTATTGTATACGCACATTTGCGGGTACAGTAATCGACATTTGTGGAAGTATCTTAACTTAAAGCAGAACAAAACATACTGAGATTACTGTCATAAAGGAAACATTAGAGACCTTTGGCCTCAGTAGTCTGATTCACTGGGGGAATATAAATGATACTAAGTAGTTCAGTCTATTAGCTTGGTCTTTCATCTACTTCTTTTGGGTGCCCTCTAGTGGAAAAATGAGTGAAATGGCCAAAGAGGGGATACATACACATATTTGCTGGCATAGTATTTGACACTTGGGAAAGTATCCTAATTAACTCAAAGCAGAGCAAAACATACTGAAATGACTGCCATACACCTAAACATTAGAGACTTTTGACCTCAGTAGTCTTAATTTGTTGAATAGTTGAAAAATATACTGGAATCAGAAGTCAGGCAACATGGATTCTAGTCCTAGCTATCATTACCTACCTATATGACTAAGGGTAATACAACCTTTCTAGGCCTGTTTCTTCATTTGTAAAGTGAGAGGTTTACTCTAGAAGAAGATTTCTAAGCTTCTTCAGTTGTATGTATGGGTTTAATGACTTCTATAACACAGAAGGTAAGACAAGAAAGGGACAAGACCATAACAGAGCAGACTGTATTCTATAACTAATATTCTATACAAACGAAGTGTTTGACATCAACTACAAGTGGGGTCAAGAAAAGTCTTTAAAAATCCTATAGAAAGTTAGCATTGTATTAATACTAGCAAGCATAACAATAAGCAAATACATTTTAAAATTGCTCATACGTCTATGAAAATTTAAAATACATTTTAAAATAATTTATTTCCTATTTCCCTTTCCCAAAACTATTTTAGAAATAGTTTCCCAAACACTTCTGAAATAGATAATAGTATGATTGTAAAAAGATTTAGAACCAGAAGTGATCCAACCCCCTTATAGAAGGAAAGCAAGAGACTCAGAAAGTGTAAATGATGGGTAGTTAAGGAGCAGAAATAGAATTCAAACCCGTCTTCTAAGTTCAAATCCACTATTTTATCACACCACAAGCTGAAGTACATTTTCAATTCTGCAGCTAACTTCAAGTTTTGTTTTTTGTTTCTGTAATGCACAATACAGACGCTCTGAGCTGAGAAGAACTATGACCAGGATCGACTTCAACTCCTCCACCATACAGAGTCCTTACACCTCCTCAGTTCCCTCACCCATCATCTCTTCCTTCCTACTGGTCACAGAGCTGTCATCTACGCCATTTTAAAGTCTGCCAAGTATTTTTTTTTAAAGCAATTGGGGTTAAGTAACTTGCTCAAGGTTACATGGCCAGTTATTTCTGGGTGTGGTGCTAAGTATCTGAGCCCGGAATCAATCCCAGGTCTCCCAACCCTGAGGCCGGCGCTCTTACTCACTGTGCCACCTGGTCGCCCCTAAGCAATTGGGGCTAAGTAACTCGCTCAAGGTTACAAGGCCAGGTGTTTCTGGGTGGGTGCTAAGTATCTGAGCCCAGATTTGATCCCAGGTCTCCTGACTCTGGGGCCAGCGCTCTTACTGCGCCACCTGGCCGCCCCATGCCAATTAGTTTAAACAGTATTTCAAGTGAGCCTCATTACAGCCCTATGAGGAAGGTACTGTAGGCACTATTTTCATTTTATGGATAGGCAAAGACTGGCAAGGTGAATTAACCATAGGTCCACATGACTTCCTTACTGGTGATACTGCTCAATCAGACAAATGATAATCCATCTGTTCCCCTGGATTCCATTGCCTTCTACATCCTCCATGACCTTGTTCCTGCTATTATTTTTTCATGTATCTTTCCATTTCTCTTTCCTACTACTTTTTCTCAGAGGCCTAAAATCATAGTCAAGCTATCCCTAATCCTAAAACTGTTTTCCTTTGACCCTCCCACTCTACACCCATGTGCCATTCACTTTTTCCCATCATTGTTTCCCAGGGCCTAGCATATGAAATGAGCACTAAATTAATGTTGATTACCTCTAATTCCTCACTCCCCCAATTATTCTCTCAAACTTTTAAAACTGGGCTTTTGCCCTCATGTCTCTGAAACATACTTACAAAGGTTACTAAATACCTCAAAACTCAAGTCCAATGCCTTCTGTGAGTCTTCACACTTGTTGATCTCTCAACAGTATTTGACCCAAATGGTAACTCCTTCCTATATAGTCTCTTTATTCCATTAGCTTTAGGGACAGAACATTATTTTGTTCTACCATTCCAGTGCTTTTTCTATCTTGGATACTGGTTTGTTAATCTTTTCTTAGCCCCTTAATGTATTCCCCAACAATTTTATTCTTCCTTTACACTCACACTCTACTACAGAAATTTCTTCCACTCCCAGGGATTTCATCTGTATGTAAATTAACTCCAAGATCATCCAGATCTGTATTTTTAACTATCTCCAAGATATGTTCACCTGGAGGGCCTAGCAGGACCTGAAAAAAGTCAACAATGAAACCCAACTCATCTTCTTCCTTCTTCAATACACTACTATTGTCGGTCTATAGCAACCCCTTTTTTTTGCTTTTGGGAGGGCAATTGGGGTTAAGTGACTTGCCCAAAGTCACACGGCTAGTGTGTCAAGTATCTGAGGCCACATTTGAACTCAGGTCCTCCTGACTCCAGGGCCGGTGCTCTATTCACTGAGCCACCTAACTGCCCCTAATAACAACCAATCTCCCATTACCTGAGGGTAGTCTTTTAGTACATCCTTCTCTCATCTTCCTCTTCTATCTAGTTAACTAGGTCTTTACATTCTACTTCTACTAAATTTCTCTCAGTATTCCCTCTTTATTCCAACTGCCACCTCACCGTATAAAGGCCCCTCATTACTATCTGCTTATACTAGTGAATACCCATTTAAGAAGTCGTCTTACTTTTTATTCTCTTAATATCAAATAGGTAAGAATTAGCAGTAGGAAGAAGGCAAGGTGAGAAATTTCAGTACAAACAACCTCTACAGTTTGTTAAACTCCTCACCTTATCATATTGGCACACAACAACATTCTCTGTATCAAATAGTTCCTGTCCTTCTTCATCACTCACATCATCCTCACTATTCAGGGGTTCCTAGAAAAGACATTTATATCAATTTATCATCTATTAATATTACTAGCATTAAACCCTACTAATATTCAGCAAACTGAAGCTTTCTGAAAGTATACACATGAATATAATGGCAGAGTAAGTGACCACCTGTGATTTTAATTGCCAAAAACAACAATTTGGGAGAATATGAAAATTCTTTACATGAAAGATATTTTATCTAGGGTTTTATTTCATTTCTGAATGTTATCTATTTGTAGTAACCTAGTAAAACAATGCACTACCATTTATTTGCTTTATCAAAGAAGTTGCATATTTAGGACTATTCTATGAATTCAAGAGTTGGAACTGATGTATTTTTAACTACACTTGTAGATATAAGTGCTATGATTTAACTGCCCACGATGCACTTTAATCTTTGTGCAAATTTGTCGAATAACAACCTAAACTTTAAAGAAAAGGATATATTAAATGTTTTCATTTTAGCTAGTTCAATCTCAATCCTATAGATCTATGAAGAACTTAAAACATAATGGCTATTCTACAAGTTGCTCCCTAAGTGATCAGCACTTAAATACTGACCTTCCAAATAAAAACTATACACAGGCTACATGCAAAATATAAAATCATCAGTCAAGATTCTCATTTCCATATTTTTCCCAGACTCACCTCTTCAACTTGTCCATCTTCTCCTCCATCTTTCTCTTTATCATCTTCTTCATCATCATAGTCTTCCTCTTCATCTTCATCTTCATCTTCTTCAGATGAAGTGTCCCCAGCCCCATCTACTTGTAGCACCAAAGGAGCTTGTGGCTGGGCAGGCTGCTGTTGTGGTTGCTGCTGACCAGTTGCCGTAATCTGTGCTTGTGCTGCAGTGGGAGCTGCCAGGGTGGTAGGTATGACTTGTGTCTTGTTCCCTGTAAATAAGATCTGCTGAGGTTGTATGATGACACCTGTTGGCGGTGGTATCCCTCCAGGGATAGGAGCCAAAACCTGACATATAAAAAAAAAGAAATATTAAAGTCTCATTCATACTTTTTTCATTCATGATAGCAACAAACTTATGCTAACCTCAACTGGTTCCTCAGAGCTACCCAGAAATCTTTTAAATCATTCCTTCACAGTCCCAAGACCAAACCTCCTCTGTATTTTCCCTATGCCCCCTCACCTCACCCCTTTTTATCGCAATGGATTACTGTGTCTACAAGTAAGGATTAAAAACACCTATCAGAAATTCCCTCATTGCCCTCATTTCATATCATACAAAATACCCCTAATGTTTTTCACCTATTCTCTTATACTATTCTCATGTCCATCAAGCATTAATACATTCACAGATAAATCCGATATAAAATAAATACATAGCTATTTGGCAGAGAGAACATTAACAGTCCCTTAAAAGAGGTGTAACTTCAGTGGAGCTTTGGAAGAAGGCAGGAAAGTAAAGCATTCCAGGCATATGGAACACAGCTAATAAGGCATGAAAGGAGAAAACAAACTTGCACATAAGGAATAGTTAAAAGCAAACCAGTTTTACTGGAGTTTAAATAGAATGCAGAAGGGAAAGTAATGTAAAAGACAGGTTGGAGCAAGATTATCAAGGACTTTAAATATTAAAAATGCCAAAGGGGGATTCATATTTTATTATTTATTTGGTGCTACAAGTAGATGGGGCTGAGGACCCTTCATCTAAAGAACATGAAGATGATAATAATGAAGACAATAAAGAGAAAGACGGAGGAGAAGATGAACAAGTTGAAGGGGTAAGTCTGAAATGATATGGAAATGAAAATGAGAAGCCACTGAGGTTTTTTGAACATGGGAGTGACAGGGTCAGACTCAAACTTTAGGAATATTTATCAGCAATGCAGAAGGATTGAAAGGGAAGAAATCAGACTCAGGGAGATTCAGGAAGAGGCTATTTCAGTAGTAGGAATGATGAGGGCCTACACTAAAATGGGTGTGGCATGACTAAAAGGTGACAAAATATGGAACTGACAGGTCTTGGCAACTGAACTGACATAGACTGGGCTAGTAAGAGCAAAGAGTCGACGGTGACTCCTAGGTGACTGAAAAAATGGTGGTCCATCACAAGAATACAAGTCATTCCCCAACTGATAAATGGTCAAAGGATATGAACAGAGAGTTTTCAGAGGAAGAAATTAAAGCTATATATATATATATATATATATATATATATATATATATATATATATATATACACATACGAAAAAATGCTCTAAATCACTATTGACTAGAGATACAAATCAAAATGACACTGAGGCACCACATCACACCTATCAGATTGTCTAACATGACAAAACAGGAAAATTATAAATGTTGGAGAAGATGTGGGAAAGCTGGAACATTAATTCATTGTTGGTGGACCTGTGAGCTGATCCAACCACTCTGGAGAGCAATTTGAAACTTTGCTCAAAGGGCTATAAAAATATGCATATACCCTTTGACCCAGCAATACCATCTAGGGTATATACAATCTAGAGCTGAATCCCAAAGAGATCATAAAAATGGGAAAAAGACCATTATAAAATAATAAATAATAAAATAATAAAAAAACAAAAAATAGCAATTATTTTTGTGGTGGCCAAGAACTAGTAGAAATTGAGGGGATGCCTATCAACTGAGGAATGGCTGAACAATTTGTGGTATATGAATGAATGTAATGGAATACTATTGTGCTATAAGAAATGATGAACAGAGGGACTTCAGAAAAACCTGGAAAGATTCATATGAACTGATGCTGAGCAAAGTGAGCAGAAGCAGAACATTGTACACAATAACAGCCAGTCTTTGATAGATTTACGTCCTTCCCAGCAATGCCAGGACCTAAAACTGCCAAAGGAACCATGACGGAAAATGCCACCCACATCCAGAGAAAGAACTATGGAGTCTGAATGAATGCAGAGTGAAGCAGACTATTTTTGTTTTGTTTTCTTTCTTTCTCATGGTTCCTCCTATTCGTTCTGGTTCTTCTATACAACATGACTAACGTGAAAGTATGTTTAATGGGAACGTATGTGCAGAGTCTATATCGGATTGCATGCCACCTTGGGGGGGGGAGGAAGTAGAGGGGGAGAAAATTTAAAACTTATGGAAATGAATGTTGAAAACTGAAAATAAACATAAAAAAAAGAATGGTGGTCCATTTCAATGGAATAGGCCAGCTATGAGGAGGGTGGGTTTGAGAGAGAAAATATTGACTTCTATTTTACATGTTTGTCTTCTTCCTTGCAAAAGTAAATTTGGCCATTTGCACTCATTTTTTAAGCTCTTCTTGTCTTCTCTGGGAGCTGGTACCCTCTATCATTCCTATTTTCTTTCCTCTTGAATCTCCACCTCTCTACTGTTTCTTTACCCACTTTTTACAGATAGGAGTCCTTTAAACAGCTTTCCTATCATCTTGTCACCTCAAGTTTAACAATTTTAACTCTTACATCACCCTCAGTTTTCTTCAGAGGTTGTTCCTAATTCCAAATGGGTACTTCCCATGACGATTCTTAGCTTTCTTTTCTCCACCCCCCCTACTTTCTTTTTTTTTTTTCAAGATCTATCCAATTGTATAGTTTTGACCTAATACCACTATCAAGTTAAACTCCTAAACATTTATCTTCTGCCCAAAATTTGTCAAGCTCTATCCACCATAACTATAGAATGAGGTCTGCTATCCACTCTGGACATGTATGTAGAACAAGATGGAAAAAACTCCAAACACTTGTCAAATGTGACTAAGACCCACATTGGTGATTTACATGGGCACAAATGACCTCCTGGTGAGTGACTGCACAAATCACTGGGATTCAGGGAGACCCCCCCCAGAAATGGACCAAAGCAACAAACTGCAGCAGAGGATGGGGCTTAGTCTTTACTGTGGATTCAACTCCTACTTCCAGTTCAGGGCTTCAGATGGAGGGAGGGTCTGATCCTAAGCAGTTACCTTACCAGGAAAATAAGAGCAGGTTTTGTGACTTCCAACCACTTTTTGGTTCCTAAAATGAGGTACTTAAAAATGAACACAGTACTATAGGTATACATAGACTGTAGTAGAGGACAGTGAGACTTTAATAACCTCCCTTTCTTTGGATCCTATGCATTTATTTATTCATGCAGCTAAACATCATGTTTCCTTCTTTCTAGCTACCATATCACATTGTTTAACATTTCAAACCATGTTTGAAATGTTTTCAAACCATGTTTCTTCTGTCCTTTGTTGATGTTCTTTAGTCATTTTTCAGTCATGTCTAATTTTTCGTGATCCCAACTGGGTTTTCCTGGCACGGATACTGGAATCATTTGTCATTTCCTTTTCTAGCTCATTTTACAGATGAGGCAAACAGGGTTAAGTGACTTGCTCAAGGTCACCTAGCTAGTGTCTGAGGCCAGATTCTACCTCAGGAAGATGCCCTTTTCCTGTCTTATATTTACATATTAAATTTGGCACATCATTCTATCCTGTTAAGATCTTTCTGGATATGATCACAGTCAATATTTTAACCAATGTTCCCAGTTTTATGAACCTGAAAATTTGACAAAATGCTGCTTTATGCCTTCATCCACATAACTGACAAAAATATTACACAGCACAGGACTAACTCTACTAGAAAGTTCTCATGACTGACAATAATGCATTCTTTCTTTAATTACACCACTATTCTTCCAGGCACTAAAGCATGAAACCCAAGGTCACACGGCTAGTGTTTGTTAAGTGTCTGAGGCCAGTGTTGAACTCAAGTCCTCCTTACTCCAGGACTAGTGCTCTATTCACTGGGCCACCCCCTAAACTCTACTTTCAATAAGCTTCTATTCTAATGGGAAAGATGAAAATTAACCTATGGAGCATAAATTTAAAGTAAATAAAAACATAAAGTAAGCAATTAAATACAACGTACTATGGGAAAAGGAGGGCAGTAGCAATTGAGGGAGATCAGGAAACACTTCATGAAGAAGATAGTGCTTGTTGGTGGAGTTGTGAACTGGCCCAACCATTCTGGATAGCAATTTGGACGTATGGCCAAAGGCTATAAAAATATGCATGCCTTTGACCCAGGCAATACCTCATATCCCAAAGAGATCATAAAAATGCAAGAAGGACCCACACATATAAAAATATTTATAGCAGTTCTTTTTGCAGTGGCCAAGAATTGAAAATTGAGGGGGTGCCCATCAATCGGGGAATGGCTGAACAAGTTGTGGTTTATGAATGTAATGGAATGCTATTGTTCTATAAGAAATGATGACTAGGTGAACATCAGAAAAATTTGGATTTATATCAACTGATGCTGGGTGAAGTGAGCAGAACCAGAAGAACACTGTATGCAGTAACAGCAACACTGTGCAATGACCATCTTTGATAGACAACTTTTCTCAGCAATACAAGGATCTAAGACAATTCCAAAACATTCATGATGGAAAATGCTATCCACATCCAGAGAAAGAACAATGGAGTCTGAATGCTGATTGAAGCATACATTTTCTCTCTCCTTGTTTTTTGTTTCTTCTTTCTTGTGATTTTTGCCTTTGGTTCTAATTCTTCTCTGCAATATAACTAATGTAGAAATATGTTTACTCTGATTTTACATGTATAGCCTATATCAGATTGTACGCTGTCTTGGAGTGGATGGAGTGGAGGGAGGGGGAGAAAATTCAGGCCTTTAAATCTTATAGAAATGAATGTTGAAAACTAAAAACAAATAAATGAAATCTAAAAAATAAAAGGATGGTGCTTGAACTATGTCTTAAAAAGGTGTTTTTTTTAAACAACAAAATAAATGAAAAAAATAAAAAAACAAAATCAATTCAACAGTCTGTGTTCATGTACATTCACATCTTCAATAGAGAAGACAGACAGCTGTTGAGCAGAACTGAAGAAATCTTTCAGAACTCTCTACCACCTAGTGTATTTTTCTCCCCATTTAAAATACACGATTTAAAAACTTGTACTCTTAACCTGTTTTACAAAACCAAACTGAAAAATACAAAAGCAATGGGACAGATTATAGCAAGTAATATAAGCATATAAAGCTTTGTTAATAAGATAAAATAAGGAAACTCAAAACCTTAAAACATGCTCGTTACTTGCTGGAATTAAGTGCACTGCAAACATAGTAGATGGCCAGAAGAGATGGCACAAAGTACATGAGGAACAGAGAGAAGGCCAGCTTGGAAGGATCAGAGAGTAGAGAAAGGGAGAAATGCCCAATGAAGACAGAACGATAGGTTGGAGCCATATTGTGTAGTGCTTTAAAAGTCAAACTGAGGGATTTATATTTTATTCTATGGGAAATAGGAAGCCACTGGATTTAGGTGATTAAGACAGCCAGAAGTCTGAGCTTGAGGAAAATTACTCTGGAAGCAATGGTAACAAAAGTAGGCTAGACTATAGTGGTGAGAGACTTAAGGCAGGGAGACCAATTAGGAGGTTGTTGCAATAATCTAGGCAAGAAATGATGAGGTCACACAAAAAGAGAAAGCAAGGAAGGGTATTTTAAGCCATAGGAAAAGAACAATTTAAAAACTGAAGTAGTTCATCTGGCCTCTATAACATCAAGTTCTTTTCCTAATAGAAGTCTCATAAAATTTCTGCTCAGCTCAAACTGTACTCAAACTGGATTATTCCTGATTCTGACCTGCCTTCTTACTCTTGTGTGAATTTGCCCACATTATCTGGACAAGACTCCTTTAACTTTCTCATCGTGTGAAATCTTCCTCTACATCTAAGGACCAATTCAAGTACTACTTCCTCTGAAATATTCCAAGATCTCCTCAATTAAGAGTGGTTTCTTCCTCCATCAACATCATATACCTATGTTTTTTACATTATCCACATAGCTGATCTACTTTTAAATTGTATTTTAAATATTTATGTAATTTCTTCTCTAACCATTTTTGTGAGTTTGAGCACAGTGCCTAGCACAATCCCTGGGAATAGAAATGGCATTTAAGATTTATTTGAATTGAATATTAAGTGTTTCTGAATCTCAAAACTTTCAGTATTTCTCAGTGCCTAGAAAGATTTTCAAAATGTTAAGTTACAAGTGCTAGTTTTCTTTGTGAAGAGAAGTAGTCTTTTTCTACAGAGGTTAAAACTTTAGTGTGAAGAAAAAAAGAAAGCCATGTTTTCTTACTGCCACTGAGGATCCCACCCTGTCATTTAATTTAAACCTGATGAGAAATACTACAAAGACAACAGAAAAGGATTTCTGGACACCAGTCAAACTAGTGCCATGTCTACTACAACCACCTAGTTTTACTCAGGTAAAGTCTCTGGCAGAACACAGGCCAGTGTCTTTATATGGCAAATGAGGAAGGGTACCTGAGCTTATCTTTAAATTCTAATAGCAGTGAGAATTAACACCAGTACTAATAACTATAACTAATTAACACCAATACTAATACCAGTAAGAATAACAACACTTGTAGGTGTTACATATACCATAGTATTCCTTATAATTAAAGACTGTTTTACCTGTTGTATAACAGGAGCTTGTACTCCCCCAGGCTGCATCTGTGGTATAGCCTGCTGCTGCAAAACCACTGACTGCTGTGGTTGAAGGATATACTGGGCACCACTGGCAGTCCTGACCACCTGTAGAATTTGCCCTATAACAACAACAAAAAGTTATTCAAGTTATCTTTTAAGTAATGATTTCTATAGCACATCACAAGTTAGACTAAATAGGTTTCACTGAAAAGATGTCAGAATATGCTAGTTAGCTGACAATATGCCTAAAAACTGAATTTAGTGCCATCATCTATACTTAATATACTCTTCTCTCACATTTTGTCCCTTCTCTACCTCTGTTCAAATTCCAAAGTGCTGCTTTAAACACAGCACTTTCCATTGTTCTCATCTTTTTAATGTCCCCCAATAGGGCTTTATTAAGAATGTGATTTGATTACAGGATCCAAATCGCTCACTTAAATACAAAGAATCTGATTCCACTGGTTAGTTGTTAAAGAGACCGAATCTAGAGTGACGCAGAAACTGGATTTTAAAATCCTACCTCTGCTATTTGTCACTTAACTCCTCTGACCTTTAGTTTCGTCATCTGAGATGAGGAGGCTGGACTGGGTAAAGTTTAAATCAGAGTTTCTTAACCTAGAGTCTGTGCATATATATCTATATATGTATGTACACACACACACAACTTTGATAACTGCATTTCAATGGAATTGGTTTCCTTTGTAAATCTATATCTTTAATTTATACACTTGAAAAGATTAGTCTGAGAAAGTTATCTATAGACTTCTGAAGCCCAGCTCTAAAACCCTATGATCCTACTTGCATTACTTTGGAAGTATGTACATTTTGGGGGCTCACTTTGAGAAATGTTCTGTGATTTGATCTGGATTCTGGGAAGCCGTTGTCCAGAGCCCCCCCAGCTTTGAAAAACCAAGATGTGGAAACCCAGATGTTGACTGGGTATGGATGTAATGGTTGGACAGTTTGGAAATCTGTCTACTTGATCTGTTTCTGTCTTATCTGCCTGTATACTTTGAAGTTCGGGGTGCTGACCTTTTCCCCTGAACAAGGTAAACGATATATGTCTGACTGATTAAAGTAAGCTTGTTAACACCCCCCCCCCAAAAAAAAAGTATGTACATTTTTCAGACTACTAGAGGGCTGAGTGGAAAAACAGCTTAATTCAAAATGGAATCCTAGTAGCCTAAAAGGCTGCCATCTAAGTGAGCCCTTCTTCCTAAATAAAGCAAATTAAAAGTAAGATCAAAGTGACAAGACAATTGAAAATGCTTTTAAGAACTTCAGAAACAAGACAGATACACACACACACACACGTATGGTTATATTTATTTTAGCAGAGTGGTAATTTCATTGGTCTGGAATTCCTGACAAAGAATCCCCTCTGACTAGAGCAGATTTGGCAGTTGTTCTGCAACTTTAGAGTCTTACCAAGTTGCCTGGTGCATGAGAGGTTAATGACTTTGAATAGCCAGTACTGTATGCACCACAGGTAAAACTTGAACCTAGGTCTTTCTGAATGAGGATGTCTACTCTATGCTGCCTCTTGGATGGTACACTGAAGTGACAGTGGTTATTCCTGAAAGATATGCCTTCAAGAAATGTGATCCTTTTGTTACACCTTAGATGTGACCTTAGTTTTGAAGACCGTATCATCTCCAAGGGTATACGCCCAAATATTAAACATTATTATTCTGCTTGACCAAAATCAAAAATTCTACTGCACTTTGCCTTACCTTGGTAAAGAAACAGACATGTCTTTGTTTCTTAAACACCATAAAATCAGTCAACAAGTATTTGTTAAGAGCTTACTGTGTATAATGATATGTGATATAATAACACAGCTGGCATTTATATAGCACTTTACAAACATTATCTCATTTGTTCCTCACAACACCTGGTGGGGGGGGGGGGGCACTATTATTATCCTCATTTTACAGATGAGTAAACTAAAGAAGGCAGAGAATAAGTAACTTGGAACTCACAGGTCTTCTTGACTCCAGGTCCAGTATTTAATTTGTTGTGCCATCTAGCTGCCTGTGTCCCAGGAAAAATGCAACAAGGCCTTTACATGGGGGTTATGGAGAATTTTAATTTATATGGGATGCTTCCAATGCTGAGAAATATATACACACATGTAATTCTACATATATGTATTTATATAAATTGTCTATGACAGACAATGATTAATTTTTTTCCTTTCACACTAAGCAAGAATAATAATAGTGAACATGATAAATTATGGCTTACATATTTACAAATATGACTTACATGTATAACACAAGATAAAATATATTAAGATCTAAACAACTAAGTATTCAGATCTTAGTGTTTAATACTACTGTCTGTATATTCTTCTCTGTTATTCCCACAGAGTTTTGAGAAAAAAATGAAATCTTTAGTGAAAGCACAAAATAGGCAATAAAAGTTCACAATTACTCTCAGTCTCCTAATTAAATGAAAACATAAATTCATCAATCAAGACTAGGTGATAGTGTAGTTTCTGAGATGTCAAACAGACCTATCATTTTGAATTACCTGAATTACCTGAATTAGTTATTATCTGCTGAACAGGAGTAATACCAGCAGGCAGTGCCAATGTAGCAGCAGTGGCAGCAGCACTCTGGGGGGAGGAGATAAAAATAAAATCAGGTCTCAAACTGTAAATACTGAATCAAACAACAGAAAAAAACAGTTGCAAACAAGAAAACCAAAATGGGAGAAAATGGACAAAGTTAAATCTATCTTGAAGATTACTTCTAGAAGAAAAACAAGTTTATAATGAGGAAAAGGATAAGCAAAGACTTTGTTGACACACCAGAAAATTTTGGACACTCAAAGAATTTAAACTTATAACAGAGGATCCTTAACAGGGATAACTATACTTCAAAACATCTAGATTTCCATTTCCTAGGTACAGGTGTAACACCTGTTCATATACTTATAACCAAAAGGATAGGAAGGGAGAGGAAAAAAGGGAAGGAGAAAGGACAAAGAAGAGCTAGAACAAAAAGTCTAGCTCCCCCTAAGTCAGCAAATTTAAAAAAAAATATTTTAATATCTCTACTTCAATATAATCAGTCTTTTGTACATATATGCATTTCTGTAAAAAAGGTCCACAGACTTCACCACACTGCCAAAGGGGTTCATGAAACAAAAGTTAAAAACCCCCAAGCCAGACAAAAAAGTGAGAAATGGAAATTATGTACATTTGAGAAAGATTGGCTTTGTAAATTCAACTGAACTGTTAAAAGCAAATGACTGAGGGGTGGCAAGGTGGCATAGTGAATAGAGCACCGGCAAATGACTGAGGGTTGGCAAGTTGGCACAGTGAATAGAGCACCGGCCCTGGAGTCAGGAGGACCTGAGTTCAAATCCGGCCTCAGACATTTAACACAAAAACTAGCCATGTGACCTTGGGCAAGTTACTTAACCCCAATTGCCCTACAAAAAACATAAAAATGTCTTTAAAAAAAAAAAACAACAAATGACTGAGGAAGAGATGGATACAGTAAAATCCTGAGGTAAACTCCAGGTAGTAGTTAGCACTATGAACACAACAAAAGAAGCTGGTTGCTATCAAAAATAGTATGGTGTGAAAGGAGAATGGGTCTTTGTATTTACAAGAATAAGATAGTGTTTATAACTTAAGAAGTGACTAAATTAATTTTATCATAAACACTAAAGGAAAGTCATGAGTATTAGAAATATTGTCATTGACATCTGTATCAAAATATTAGAAAATAATCCTTTTCTTATGAATTTTAAGAAGCACGTTAAAAATTAGAAGTCTAATGAACTTGGCAGTAGTTCTTTAGGCAGTAGCCAATAGTATGTTAACATTCTAGTCAACAAGGATATATTAAGTGCTTATAACCGACAGACATGCTAAGCATGATACAAAGAAAGGCAAAAACAATCTTTATTCTCACGGAGCTCACATTTGAAGGGGGGAAATAATCAAAAGTGTACTATAAAGGAGTATTTATGCATGCATGTGTACATGGATATTATTATTATAACCTCCTATCATTCATCTCATTTAAATACTACCACTTTCTAAAAAGCTATAGCCTGAAAACAAAAAATGGGATCAAGGGTACCTTGGCTAGCTATAGAGTGGAATTCATCTAAAGCACCTACTTCCAAATATGAAAAAAAAAGGCATATCTGCAGTTACTAAGTACAAAAATAATTTGAGGGTTTGCCAAAATTCAATGCACATTTATGAACTTAAATTAAGAACCGAGGATATGCACACAAACACCCCCTGCCTTTTAGATGATATAACAATTTTAAAATAAAGAATTCCCACCATGCTTCCTCTGGGGTTAATTAGATTACTCGTCCCAACAGACACAAACACACACAAAATCAATTTCTGAAATAATTCTTGCCTTCCATTAAGAGTCAGATTTTATGTTCTGTCAAAGAGAATTATATAATAAAAAACTCAACTTCATTTTTTTCCCACTGCTAATCCAAAAAATAAATAATTTGTTTGTAACATTCTTTAATGGTAGCCTCTTAAATTTATTTTGTTTTCTCTTACTAACATCAATTCACATCACCATATTGTAAATATTCTATTTAGAATGAAGTTGAGGTATAACTGATCAAAATGTTAAATTGTGAATCTTACCATACTTGAGGGATTCATATGTTGTAACAACTTAGACTCTGGTACAATAACTTGAGGTGGTGCTGCTGAAAACATAAAACAAAAACAATTATGCTTTAAGAACTCATATATAAGGAATTAATAACTTTATGAAGATATGGGAATTTTAAAAAGTGTTGAAAAATTTCGTTATTTCAAAATGGCAAAGTACTAAAAATATATAATTTTTTAATCAACAATACTATGAAATCCAATAATTTTCTCACCTACTCAAAAACTATGTTTAAAAAAATCAATTTAAAAATGCACACTAGTGGTCAAGGAAAACAAAAGCAGGATTAGTGTTGTCGAGCAGCTGGGAAAACATCGACTTTGTCCTACTGGGCACAAATCTCAAAGGCAACAGAAGTGATTCTCATATGTTCAGTAACAATATCAGCAACACTGGCATTTTAAAATCATTTATGTCAGACAACTAATTTTACATAGTGTAACACTGTCAAGGAATAAGGTGTTGTGCCCAAAGTGGTTATTTAGCCCAGGACTTCTTAAACTATTTCCACTCCCAACCCCTTCAGCATTTCTGAAACTGTGGATTGCAACCCCATATGTTTAAAGAAGCAATGAGCAAAGAGGCAACTGAGGTTTTTATCCTTTTTGATTAAAAAAATACCTAAAATGCAGCACATAATTCCCTACACTCTTATACAGCACAGGTCACATCAAACAAAATTTTAACTTTTCCTTGATTAATCAAAGTCATTAGGAAAATTCATTATTATATGATGATCCAGTGATGATTTCCAAAATAAGAAGGCTATGTGCTACATAAAAGGGACCATTTGCTTCACAATTCTTGCAGTGTACTCCCTCACTATTAGCTGTCATTACTCGGTCTTTCTTTCATCTTCTAATAACCCCAACTCCTTTCTCCTTCTCATCTGTAGTTCTTATTCTATGTCCATTCACTTCATGTTATCAATAAACCCAAGTTCCAACTCTAATATAAAATATGTATAACTCCTTATAGAAAAAAATATAGCTATTTCTCTCTGAACACACAAATAACCACATTCGAGACATTCAAAGTTGGTGGAAGTTTGGTCACTATTACTTTTAACACACAAATACCTGTGTATAAAATGTGCCAATGGTGCACCGGCTCTTAGCAGCAAAGACCTGCTCAGATTGTATCTTTTCCAGTCACAGGCACCAAAACTTAAGAAAGATACTGACAAGCTAGACTGAATACAAAAGTGAATGGGCTTAGACTCCTGCCATTGAATCAGAAATATTTATCCTCAAGAAAACATGACAGTTGTCTTCAAACTATTCTGTTCAGTTCTAAATAGCAGAACCAGGACTAAAGGGTGGAAGTCAGAGCAAAGCAAATTTTGATCTAATAGAAAGAAAAACTTCTTAGCAACTGAAAAATATTTACATTATCAAATGAACTGCACCTTATGAAAGAACTCCCCATTATTGAAATCTTTAAACACTTGTAAAGGACATTTGATAGTAAAGACTCATTCGTTAGGGACTTGAGCTCAAAGGTTCTTCTAAACTCCTGACATGCTATAACTTATAATATATAGTGTTATATATTATAATATATATTATATATATAATATACCTCACAGGCACAAAAATGGTTTTTTTGGTCTTTCATAATTCAAGACCTAATTACTGACAGAGATTATTTAAGAATGGATCTGAAGGTCATGAGCTTACCACATCACCTTTTATGTTATGTAACAGTAGTCAGTGATAACAAGCTAAGTTTGAAAACAGAATAATAAGCAAGACAATATTAGAAACAAGAGTATCACTGTCTAAAGTTTCCCATGTACCCCCAAATTTTTATAGTAGCACCTTTTGTGACACCAAAAAATTGTAAACAAAGTTGATACCCATTAATTTTAAATGGCTAAACACAGCATGATCCCTGAATGTAATAGACTATTACTGGGCTTTAAGAAATGCTCAATGTGATGAATACATAGAAGTAGAGTGAAGTAAGAGGCAAGAAAACAATATACAAATGACTACAACAATGTAAATGGAAACACACACACACATTCCAAAAGTGAATCCAGAAAAATTATAAAGAACAAGCATGGCTCAAAAGAGAAGATATGAGAAGACACTCCAAAACCCCCCTCACACACACTCTAAGGGGGTAGGTGTTTCACAAGTACCGAACACTGCACATATTTTCAGACTTTTTTTTTTTAAGCAACTGGAGTTAAGTAACTTGCTCAAGGTTACATGGCCAGGTTTTGTGTGTGTGTGTGTGTGTGGGTGGGTGTTAAGTATCTGAGTCTGGAACTGATCCTGGGCCCTCCCAACTCCAGGGCCAACGCTCTTAATTCACTGAGCCACCTAGCCGTCCCTCAGACTTTTTTTGATGTACTGATCAGTTATGCTGATTTTTCTTTTTTTTTAACTGATTTTTAAGAATTACTGCCCCAAGTTAAAAAGCGTTATACCTTAGCAATATATCCATCAATAACATTTTAACCTTAATAATTTGCCTTATCATCTAGCTTCAAATTTACCACTAACTCCTAACCAGTATTTTGCAGTAGCAGTGCATATTTAAAAATTGTTTGACTCCGCAAATTTCAGAGAACAGAAGGATAACCCATTTATCCCAAATATTCTCTGAGTGAAGAAAGTCAAAATTTAATGTCTGATGACATAAAATCCTAATGCCAGAGCTCTAGGCAATAGGAGGAACAGTCATCAAGCCAGAAAGGAAAAAAATTATCTTCAAGCTTATCAAATGAAAATTACTCATTTTAGAAATAAGAAATCCCCTCTACCCTTAAGTAAACTAAGGACTGTAAAATTCTCCAAATGAATAAATTGATTTTCTCCATATTCAATGATTTTAACCCTACCTATTACATTAAGTACTCCACTGAAGTCTTACTTTGGAGCCTTATTTGACCTGGAAGAAAGCCTACACCAGCAGAATATAACCCAAGTTAAAAACTTGAAGACCAAGTTAGCCAAGTAGGGCCATATTCATCACCAAAAGATGGGTCACTAGGTGAAATTTTTTTTTTCTGTCACAGCTATTTAGGAAAGCTGACTTAAGACTAAAAAAGGACAGGCGCTGTGATCTACATTATTACCTAAAACTGATAAAAGTTATCACTCTTCTGAAGTGCAGTTACCATGTTGCTTCACAGGTGTTTACAAATTGGTACACCTTTTCCTTTCTGTTAACATAAAATTCTTTGGGGTTTAATGACTTAGGATGAACACATGCTTTACTATCTGAATTGGTAAAATAAATAACAGACAACATGTCTGCAAATATGTGAAGCAGTATTTAGAATTTTTGTGGCAAAATAAATACGTGGAGACATTTCAGCACGATAAAACTCACCGCTGACAAAAAAGACTAAAAAGAAATGTTGCTAATACTGAAAACATAATTTGAGGGCATAAAGTTAACTAGGATATTTCTTGTTATTAAAGTTTGGCCCACCTTATGTAAACCAAATACTGGAAAATAACTGGACTTATAAAAATATAACTAATCATCTAGTCCAACCTACTTATTTTGCAAATGAGGAAAGACCAGAGGTTGACTGACCTATCATAGGTCACTGACTTACTGAAGTAGTAAAAACAAATCTTTCTACAAGAAAAAATTTAAATTATTTCTGTCTTAGCTTGGGCATGGGGGTGTATTTCAAGTATGAAATAATAATTCGTCATTTACACAGGCAATTAAGAGCATGGTGTAATGAAACAATCATTGGGTTTTGTGGGCATTGTGGGAATGGAGTGAACCATACTAACTCCATCTTGTGACTCCACTCTGGAGCTAGCTTTCTATTCCGTTATGGGCCTAGTCCAAATTCTGCCTTGTGAGAAAACTTTATTCAATTATGGAAATTATACTTCACTGCATTATTTGAACCTAATCTTGCATGGCTGGGAAGCTGGACAACTTCTACCTGTTGCTTGGAGTACCTTAATTGAGGACCTAGTTTGTGCTGACCAGAA
>NW_027185809.1:41181482-41274000 GCF_028583685.1 Petaurus breviceps papuanus
TCTTGGATCCTTTAACTGAATAAAGACACTTGGGAGGTGTGGAGACACCTTAATAATTTTTTTTTAATTTCTGGTTTTCGTACCTGTTCACTCTCCTCCCCTTCTCAACTGGGAAAGTCCCTAATCTTTCCCCCAGCTAGAAATCAGATTACCTAATCTTGTATCTTGGTTTTTATCACATTGTTTTCTTTTAATTCATAAAAACCTCCCTCTGTATTTGGGTATCCAGTACCAAACCAAGGAGACCTGGTGCTGATTTGTTATGCAAGTAGTAGCATACATTCGCTTAATAAATATGTATGTCTGGAAGCTCAAACCTTTGTATCCTCAGTTATTTCAGCTTTCACCTGTCGCAGCTTCAAATCAGAAGCCTTAGGCTTGAATCCCAGTTCTATTGTATACTGGCTACATGACCTTTATCAAGTCACATGAACTCTTCTGGGATTCAGTTTCCGCCTCTATAAAATGAAGGGAATGAACTAAAAAAAATTATCTTTGGATAATAATAAATTATCTTTCAGGTCCTTTCCACCTCTAAATCTAGATCCTACTGAAAGAAGACAAGGCATTAATTGGATTCAACAAATATTTAAGTGTCCACTAAGTGCAAGGCATTATGACAGTAGCTCCTAGGTTGGACTAATCTTGGAGGAGTAAATGAATATGCACATAACTGAGCCAAAAGAAAGAAACCGAGACATCAGCCAACATTAATATTTCATGCCACTTTTTAGTTTCACTAAGCACCATTTAACAATGATTGGTTTAACTCTTTCAGATTTAATTTCTCCAGAAGAGGAAAAAAAAAAGATAACATCTAAAAGCCTGAAACCAACTTCACACAAACCTTGCTGTGATGCAGGGATAAGGACCTGTTGAGTTTGGGATTGCTGTTGCACAGTCTGTTGGGGTTGTGCTTGCTGATGGTGGTGATGATGGTGATGTTGTTGCTGTTGCTGCTGCTGCTGTTGTTGCTGCTGCACTTGTATTAAATATTGTTCTTCTGAATGAAATCCATCCACTGCTTTAGATTGCATCAGTTTATTCTCCCATAACTAAGGGAAAAGGGGAAAAAAAGGCTCAATGCACCTAGGTAAAAATTAAAAAGCAAATATCCTGTGCTTTTCTATCCTATTGTCAATTCTAATAGTAAATAGAGTCACACTACAGATTTACACTCTTGGACTCCAGGATTCCTTCCAGTTTTAAAGCTATGATTTATTAAGAGATCTCATTTTTTTCTACCTTAAGGCATACTAGTAATTTTTGGGGTCACTCCCTCTAAAAAAAAAATCTTCAATTAAACTATTAAAGGCTAATGTCACATTTATTCAGCATTACCAGGAAAGGATCATAAGTAACTCATTTTTCCCTCTTAAGTACTAATAAGTATTAATTTTTAATACAAAAAATTTAAATAAGCTACATAATTTACTTATCCTTATATACAATATGCTTAATAAAACCTCACAATGCTACAATGTAACTATTCTATCAATTATTATATTATACTTCAGCACAATTATGCCCTCAGTAATTTTATTGCAAGGTAAGCTTTCATTTCTTGTCTGATTTTCTAGGTACAAAATAACTACCTTAGGTGACTAGAGAGACAGGAAATTTAGATGAGATGTAGTCGCTACCCTCAGTCTAGTAAAAAGATAAGACATCAATAGGAGGTACAGAGGAAGGAGAGTATAGGAGAATAGAAAAACAGGAGACCAAGTACATGAAGTAGATTATTACAAGATTCACAAAGTATCACATATTTTTGCTAAAATTTCACAAAACATAACTATCTTTCCACTAAACCTCATTCATCTATTTGCATCAAGACAACATTATTCCAGTCACCCAGCTTTCTTATATACCATCCTCCACCTCCCATATCTGTGTCTCCTTTCTACCACCAGACTCTGCCTGGCCTAGTGGAATAGTATCTTCATACCTCTCTCCTCTAATCTAGTTTCTCCCTCCTCCAATCCAACCTCTATATAGCTGCCAAAATGATATTTATAAAGCACAGGTCTGACTATGTCACTCTCCTGTTCAAGAAGCATTATGAAGTCCCCACTATCTTTAGGATAAGATATAATTCCTCTGTGTCTGATATGTAAAAGCCTTAAAAAACTGACTCCAGACTTTCTAGTTATGATTACATACAACTTCCTCTTATATGCTTTAGTTTGGCTCTAGACAAACTGACCTATTTGCTGTTCCCGGTATACAACATTCCATCTCTGGGGTGGCTAGGTGGCATAGTGAATAGAGCACCAGCCCTACAGTGAAGAGGACCTGAGTTCAAATCCGGCCTCAGACACCTCTCTCTCTCTCTCTCACACACACACACACACACACACACACACACACACACACACACTGTAGCCATGTGACCTTGGGCAAATCACTTAACCCCAACTGCCCTCCAAAAAAAAAAAACACAACATTCCACCTCTTGCCTAGTGCTCATCTAAGCCTCTTTTAACCCCTGGCTTCCTTAAAATTAAAGTTCACCTCAAGTACCACCTCCTTGAAGAGACATTCCCTGAATGCCCCAGTGGCTATTGCCCCCTCCTCCAAATCATGATCTATCTTATCTGTAAAAAAAAAAAATAGTATATCACTACTGCAGAACATAAACTCTCTGAGTTAGGAAACAACTCTCCTATTTGGTGTCAAATATAATATAAATTCTTGTTGATTGAGTAAGATTAACAATGGAAATATACAACAGCATCAGAATATGGAAGGTGTTAAGTGCTACTTGAAGGGTTTTGAATTTCATTCAATGAGAAATAGAGAAGTGGCTAGATCTACCTTTGAGATTGTTCTGGTAGCCATAAGAAGATGGATTGCAAAGGGAAAGAGAACATAGAAACTAGGAAGCTCTTACAATAGCCCATATGGATAGAAATAAGTTCTTCCATTCTGATATTAGAACTAGGAAGAGAAAAGGTAATTGATAAGTAAGATATTGTGGATACAGACAAGCAAAAGGTTTGAAGTAAAAGGATACTCTAAAAGTCAAGCATTTTGAGTTTTAGGTGCTAATCAGAAATTTGGATAAACTTCCTGTAGGTTTTTGGTAACTTTGTCTAAGGCTCAAAAAGAAGTAACAGGGGTCATAGATTTGAGAGACATCTGTATGGAGGTAAATGAGATTGTAAGAGTATAGACCCAAGATGGTCAAGGACAGGCCCTTAAGGAAAATCCATATTCAAGAGTAAAGAAGATGTGAAACCAACAGAGGGGACAGGAAAGAAACAATTATAGTAGTAAAACCAAAAGAGAGTACTATCTATAAAGTCAAATTAAAAAGATGGTACAGTTAATATCATTAAAGACTATAGAAAGGTAACAAAAGACTATTGGATTTAGTCACTGATAACAGAGGAAAAAACAGTTTCAATAGCACAATGAGGGAAGAAGAAAGACTGAAGAGAAGTTGGGTTTTAAGGTAGACGACTACATTCAATAAGTTTAGCAGTGAAGATAGGGCAGAGAGATAGGTGAGAACCTGAACAAGGTAAAAAAGTCAAAGAAGGTTCATTTTCTCCCCCGAGCTCCCACTTAAGAATTAGAAAACAAGGAAGTTCAGAAGGCATCACTGAAAAGGAAAATACTGAAGACACATAAGAAAGAATTGCTGGAAAAAGTCCTGTTAGAGGTGAGAAGGAAAAGGAGATAAAAAATGCACATAGGAAAATTAATCCTAGTAGGGAATCAAGGCATCCTTTTGGTGACCTAAGAAAAGGAGAAGAAATGGGATATAAAGTTAGAAATTTTGAGAAACAAAGGGATGAAACTGAAGGCACTCATGTTGGACAACCTCAACCCTTTGGTGAAGTAGAGTGCCAGGTCTTCTACTACCATGAGGTAATGAGAGGGCAAGGGAAGGAAAAAAAGGGTTTAAACAACTCCTATGAAGAATGAGGGAGGAGTCAGCAGCAAGAGCCACGATAAGACAGTAATGAGTCTTCTTTCCTTCTCAGGTCACAGCTATGCTCCAGATGACTAAAAAATCATAATTTCAAACAGCAATAATTTTGTCTCCTCTTTATGCTTTTAATTTCTTCCTGGTCTTATTGCTGGCACTTCTATAAATATGTCAGAGGGGGATTCTATTTCTCTATTTATTGAGAAAGCATCTAGTGTTCCCCACTAATAGAATGTTGTCTTTTTGTTACCATATTAAAAGGTCTGTGTCTAACCTCTGTAGGGCTTTTAAATGAGTTTTGCATTTTCTCAAAGGTATTTTTCTCCATCTACTGACAAAATCACACAATGTTAGCAAGTTTTATTGTTAAAGTGATTATGTTCATTGTTTTCCTAATGTTGAACTATAATTGGTATAAATCCAATTTGATCACTGTGAATAATTTTTTGGATAAATTCCTCTCCTCTTCTGCTCCTCAAACATTTTTTATGCCATGTTCCTTTGCTCCAGTCTTCACCTCATATATGCCATACTTCCACCTACTGCCCTGGGGCTCTGGGCTTGATTGGTGAGTCTGCTTCATTTATAGCCCAACCCAAATCCACCACAAGGCTGCTTCTAGGCTATCTTCATATCATGCCAACACTGCCACTTCCAACTCCCACTTTCTACCTCTTGCTCTGGGAAGAGAAGTAATAAAATCAATATTGCCACTGAAGGAAAGGGGTAGATGTGTCAGTTAAATGCTCAATGGCTCCATTTTGAATCCCTAAGTCTTCCCTTAACAAAACACTTCTCACAGGCCACAGTTCCTTTAGGTGTAGTCTTCCCCTTAAGAATATAAATTCCTTCAGACCACCTTGCTTTTTGTAATTGTATCCTCCATATTTAATAGTGCCTAGTATATAGTAAGCACTTAAATGCTTTTATTTAAATCTTTTTCCAATCAATGGAAACATTAATGATATTATAGTTCACTTATCTTACCCAGAAGGAGGTCTCCATTCAATTTTTAGCAATTATTTCCAACCCCTTTCATATTCTCCTGTCCTTGTCTCATTTCCCCCCTAAGTGCTATGCTTCTCTACCCCTTCCAGAGATTAACATTAATTAAGTTAGATTAAGTTTAACTAATTAATTAGATTAAGTTCCTCCAAGGCAGTGGTAGTCTTTGCTTTCTAACAATTGTATCCTCAGTGCTCTGCTCAGGGAAAATAAAAAAGCATTTAAATAATTTATCATTTCAGGTCAGGAAGTATCACCTTCCCGGTCAAGAATTATCCACAAAACCTTGCCCCAAGTAACCAACCTTTAAAATGCAAATTTTTAAACTGTTACACATAACATTAAGGTAGATTACTAAAATCACATCAAGAAATTACCAATATACAAATCTTTATTAATAAAAGATAACCTGAATCTTGGAAACTGTAGCATAAGGTAGTATCTATCACTGTAAGCTTAATGACTAAGGAACATGTAAAAAACTGGATTTGGTACACCTCCAATTTTGGATCAAGTTCTGTACTAAGAGTAGGTCTCCACTCTGGAAGCAGAGTTCCACCATGGCAAATATCTCAGAAGTCAAGTAATGGGCTGGCAAGATGAGGAAGCACAATCAGATCATAGAATCCTTTTCCGGGGACAAAAAGGGTCAAAACATGGAACCAGAAGAAGTCAACAAAAGCAAAACTCCTGCATCAAAAGCTTCCAAGAAAAATATGAACTGATCACAGGCCATGGAGGAGTTCAAGAAGAATTTTGAAAATCAAGTAAGAGAAGTAGAGAAAAAACTGGGAAGAGAAATGAGAATAATGCAAGAAAATCATGAAAAGCGAATCAACAGTCAACAAAGGAGACCTAAAAAAATACTGAAGAAAATAACAAAAGGCAAGAGAGGCCCAAAAAGCCAATGAGCAGAAGAATGCCTTAAAAAGTCAAATTGCCCAGATGGAAAAGGAATTTCAAAAACTCACTGAAGAGAATAATTCCTTCAAAATTAGATTGGAGCAAATAGAAGCTAATGACTTCAAGAGAAATCAAGATAATATAAAAGAGATCCAAACAAATGAAAAAATAGAAGGCGATGTGAAATATCTCATTGGAAAAACCACTGACCTGGAAAATAGATCCAGGAGAGATCATTTAAAAATCACTGGACTACCTGAAAGCCACGACACAAAAAAAGAACCTAGAAATCATCCTTCAAGAAATTCTCAAGGAAAATTTCCCTGATATTCTAGAACCAGAGGGCAAAATAGAAATTGAAAGAATTCGCCAATTGCCTCTTGAAAAAGATCCCAAAAAGAAAACTCCTAGGAATATTATAGCCAAATTGGAGAGTTCCCAGGACAAGGAGAAAATATTACAAGCAGCCAGGACAAACAATTTGAGTATTGTGGAAACACAATCGGGATGATAACACAAGATCTAGCAGCTTCTACATTAATGGATTGAAGGGCTTAGAATATGATGTTCCAGAGGTCAAAGAAACTAGGATTAAAAACAAGAATCACCTACCCAGCAAAACTGAGTATAATGCTTCAGGGAAAAATATGGTCATTCAATAAAATAGTGGACTTTCAAGCATTTTTGATGAAAAGACCGGAGCTGAATAAAAAATTTGATTTTCAAATACAAGAAGCAAGAGAAGCATGAGAAGGTAAACAGGAAAGAGAAATCATAAGGAACTTATTAAAGTTCAACTATTTACATTTCTACATGGAAAAAACAATAATTCTAACTCATGAGACTTTTCTCAGCATGAAGATAGTTGGAGGGAATACATATGTATTCCCTTCAACTATGTATGTATAGGAGGGTATATGTAATACACATACGAATGTGGGCATTTGTATGTTCATGTATACATAGACAGAGGTCACAGGATCAGTTGAATAGGAAGCAATGATATCTAAAAAATACAATTTAAGAGGTGAGAGAGGAATATAATGAGAAGGAGATAGGGAGAGATAGAATACAGTAAATTATCTCATATAATAGAGGCAAGAGAAAACTGTTACAATGGAGGGGAAGAAGATGAAGGTGAAAGGGAATAGGTCAACCATACTCTCATTGAATTTGGCTTTAGGAGGGAATAACATACACACTCAATTGGATATCTTACCCTACAGGAAAAGTATAGAGGAAGGGGATAAGAGAGAGGATGACAGAAGGGAGAACAGATTGGGGGAGAGGGTAGTTAGAAGCATACACTTTTGAAAACGGACAGGGTCAAAGTAGAAAACAGAATAAGTGGGGAGCAGGATAGGATAGAGGGAAATATAGTCAGTCTTTCACAATATATCCACTATGGAAACGTTTGGCCGAACTACACAAGTACAACCTATATTAAATTGCTTATCTTCCCAGTGGGGGTGGATGAGGAGGGAAGAAGGGAAAGAATCTGGAACTCAAAGTTTTAAAAAGAAATGTTAAAAAAAAAAAAGTATTTTGTGAACTCTATTTCAAAATAGTTTCAATATAGGCTCCCTTTATAATTCTACATATTTTATTTTCTATATTTAAAAACATTATTCTGAGGAGGGGTGGAGAGAATTCATAAGACTACCATGAAAAGGGAACAGGCTTTTGTCATTTTTAACAGCAGAGCACTTTCTTCGGTCTCATTACTGAAGGATACAGAGATTATAAGAGTACTATGTCTGTTACTGATAAATATTAACTCAATAGAACAGACACAGAGCTTTAAAGGTCCTCTTCTCCAACAAGAAATCTTCTATGAATATCATAGAACCTCAGTGTTTGAAAGGATCTCAGAACATCTAATATAACCACTTGAATCCCCTAAACAAACATGCCCAAAGGTCACTCAGATTTTGCTTAAAAACTCAAGAGGAGTCACTATCTCCCAAGGCAGCCCATTTTCTATTTCTGAAGAGCTCTGATTTTTACAATTGCCCCCTCTGAACATCAAGTATAAACATTCCTCTTGGCAAATGCGTTACTACTATTCCTACTCCTGCCTTCTGAGGTCAAGTGGAACAAATCCAATCCCTCGTCTATACGACCATCCTGCGAATATCTGAAAGGATAGCTGTCATTCCTCCCCAAGTGTTCTTGCTTCAGGAAGCCTCAGTTAAGCAAAACATCCCCAAAATGGCATGATCCCCAAGCCCTTCATCATTCTGGCCACTCCCCAACAGCACCAATGTCCTTTCCAAATGCGGAACCCAAAATTGAATATGGTATTATAGATGTGATCTAACTAGGACAGAACACTGGAGCACTATCCATCCTCAAATCCTGAATGCTATGCACCTTTCAATACAGTATAAGATGACACTGGCTTTTCTGATTGCTTTATCACACTACTGACTAATGTTAAGCTTCAAGGCTACGACCAGAAGCAATGTTCTTTGGATAACCTGTCTCATTATAAATTATAGCTTTGCATCTTTGTACTTATACACATATTTTAGGATACAAAATTCTGTAAGAATTGAAAAAAAATAATTTTTCTAAATCACTGAAAATCAGTATCAAGCAAGAAATTAAACATAAAGACAACCAACTTCCAAAGGAACTCATCAGTATTACATATATTAAGCACCTATCATGTGTACCTATTATGTACTGGATATATATTGACAAAATGTGAAATACAGTTGAACAGACAACCAATTGAGTTAGTCTATCAGTACACACACATACACATACACCCATAGATGATCAATAAGCTGGGTCCAAATACAATAAGTAGAATACATTTGGGAAATTTCACAATGCCTTCATAGATCCCTTCCACAAAAACTTATTCTTAAGATAGCAATATTTTCTGAGTGATGTTATACATTGCAAAATGTACGTCATCACAGAAGAATCAATACCACAGATGACTCAAAAGGATAACAGAAAGAAAAATGGTAGGTTTAAGTAGTCTACAGGATATTATTAACAATGACTTACATGTGAGAAGGTGAAAGGGTAGCAAAAAAGCATTGATCAAATAATTTTTATGTGCAAGGCACTGTGCTGAGCATCATTTAATCTTCACAAATATCCTGAAAGGGAGATACTACTGTTATCTCCATTTTATAGTTGAGAAAACTAAGGCAAACATAAGTTAAATGACTGTGTCTGAAGCTGGATTTGAATTCTTGACTTCCCTGATTCCAGGCTGAGAGCTAGCTGAGAGAAAGAACACACAAAAAAAGACATCAATCAATACATGTCTGAGGAGAACAATCAAACAGAGAACCACAGAAGGACTCCACTCCAGTGTGATTGGCAGATACAGTATGGAAGTTTTATAGAAAGATATGGGTAAAACTATAGCATTGGATGAGAAGGAATGGAGAAGTTACCAAATGAACCTCAGTAAAAGGACAGATCCAAATTCTATTGAAATATGAAAGCACAAGTACTATCTATGAGACAGGGTCATATTTTTAAAATTGTGTGTGTGTGTGTGTGTGTATGAAATTAGAGTTGCTACCATTGGGTACTTATAGTAATTTTTTTCTATGAGACATTTCCAGTTCTAGGATCACAGGATTTACAACCCCCTCATTTCACAAATAAGAAAATATTGAGGCCCAGATGAAGTGATTTGTTCAGGGTTACACAGACAAGTGGAAGAGGGGTATTCCCAGCAAAGGGGGTTCCCTCTGGCAATAAGAGATTAATAGGGACTAGAGAATTTTTTAGGGAAAGGAATAGTGACCTAATAGTTCCTGTTAAGCTTTTTATATCCTTAGAAGATAAATGTTTTTGTGTTGTTTTGCTGGCTAATTTTGCAATACAATAACACATAAGCTTATTATTTAAATAAAAGTTGAAGGTTTGGTTTTCATGCTGATAACTGCATTAATATAGCATGGCAAAAAGTGTTCAAATATAACCATGATTAAAGATCATTTTATTCCCTGCCCTCTTCTCCCCCAATTTCATATTAATGATTTCCAATTCACTTTGGTAAAACCAGATCATTCAGTTTTCCAAATTAATTCCAGAATAAATCTCTGAAAAAAGTACCAAGAGTCAATCACTTTTAAGATATACTGTACATATGCATTTTTTCCTTTCACATGCTTTCTAAAAGCAAAATGTAAATCTCCCTGAACTTGAGATTACCATTTTGTTTCTGTAGGCATGGAAAAGGAAACTAATTAACATTTAGGTAAAGTTAAAAGTCAGAGGAAGTTATTATTGTGAATATTCAGGAATAGTAGAGTCAAGAAGTTCTAGAAGTTGAAACCAAAAAAAAAAAAAAAAAGCTCAAGAACATTCATACTATGTAAAGGGCAAGGAAACAAAGGAAGGCAAGGTGGTGTCAACTATGTGCCAGGCACTGTGCCAAATGCTTTACAATTAGTATCTCATTTGATCCTCACAATAACCCTTCAAAGTAAGTGCTATTTTCCCCCCATTTTATAGTTGAGGAAACCAAGGCAAACAGATTAAATGACTTGCCTAGGGTGGAAATGTCTGAGGCTGGATCTGAACTCAGGTCTTCTTGACTCCAGGCCCAATGTTATATTCCACTGTGCCACAAAGTTGCTTGTGCCCAGTCATTCTTTTTTTTTTTTTGCCTTTTGGAGGGCAATTTGGGGTTAAGTAACTTGCCCAAGGTTACACAGCTCGTATTTTTGTGTGGGTGTTCAGTGTCTCAGGCTGGAATGGCACTCAGGTCCTCCTGACTCCAGGCCCAGCACTTTACTCACTGCGCCATCTAGCTGCCCCATGCCCAGTCATTCTTTAAGGAAACAAGGATAGTATTGGCAAAGATGACAAAAAGGAAAATGACAATTGTTGGAAGGACTTTGGGGAAGCAGGCACAGTAATGGCATTTTAATTACATTAGGAATTAATCCAGCCATTCTGGAAAGCAATTTAGAACTGTGCCTCCAAACCTACTAAACTGTGAGTACTCTTTAAGCTAACCATACCGCTCCCAGGTCTCTATACCAAGCAAAGAAGAAAAGCACCCACATGTACAAAAGTATCTACAGCAACTATTTTTGCTGAAGTAAATAATGGCTGGAAGTGCCAGACTCCTGCAGAACGGCTAAAGTAATCATGATATAAATGAATGGAATGGAGTATTATTGCACCATAAGAAATGATGAAATGAATTGTTTCGGAGAAACCTGGGAAGATGTGTTATTACCTGATACATAGTGAAGTGAGCAGAACGATAACAATTTATATAGCCATAAGAACATTATACAGAAAAAACAAATTTGAAAGACTTGAGAACTCTGATTAATAAAATGACAAATTATGATCTCAGAGGACTGATGAAGAATCACACTACCCATCTCTGGATAGAGAAGCTGATAGACTCAAAATGTCGAATGAGAAGTCAATGTGGAAATATGTTTTGCTTGATAAGGCATATTTATTATGAAGGTTATTGTTCCTAGTTCTTCTTTTCAATGAGGGTAGGAGAGTGAAAGAAGGAATAGAGCAAAATAAAATTAGAAAGGAAGACTAGAAAGAAGCACAGCAAGCAGGACAGCTCTGAAAGCTGCAGACTGAAATTACATACTTAGAAAAGCAAATTGTACATAACAGAAATATCAATTTCAGGTACAATTCCCTTTTTCTGTCCTACTTTGTATATAGAAATACCCATTTTATTTGGTGTTAAGGACAAAATGTTCAACAACAGGGAATAGAACTGAACTTAAGTTTATCCTTTTTTCTATTCTATTGAGGGAAACAATATTAAAACTAAAGCTTCAGGTATTTTCTCTTTTTACCTTCTTACCTGATAATTCTGAATATATTCAATTTCCCTGACATGGCAAACTACATTCCAGAGAACTTATAGACTAAAAAAATTAGTGTCTAGGGCAATTTTTTTTCCTACTATGGAAACAGAGGTGCTTAAGGTCTAGAAATGGACAAATATTGACCCACTTCTTAAGTGAATTCTGAAAACTTCAAAACAATGAGTTAAAGGCCTTAGTGCCTGGCAAAAAATTTGTAACACATGATATGTGAAAATTTATAAAATAAAGTGCTGAAAATTAGGAGCTAAGAGTGGTTTCCTAAGAACAAATCATACCAAATGAATTTCATTTCTTCTTCTGCTGGGTTACCAGACAGGGAAATGTTACAATCTTCATATAAATAAGCAGCAAAGTATTTGACATTATTTCACATGATTTCCTTGTGAATAAGATGGATAAATGTGGAATGGATAAAAATAGTACAGTAGACTGGTAGCTAGCTAAACTGTTCCAAAAGATTATTGAGTCTCTGGTGTCAACCTGAAGGAACTTGTTTATGGCATATCATTTAGGTCCACCTTCTGTCCTATATAGCTTTGACAAAGTTTTTAATGGCATTTTCATCAAAAATACAAATAACTAAATTGGGAGGTACAGCTAACAGGACAGATGAAAACAATGAGATCCAAAAGATCTAGGACAATGACTGTATAAATATTAACCCCGCACTTTGATTGGAAAAAAACAAACAAACAATAATTTACAGGTTGGAGGAGACCTGGCTAAATACTCTATACACTGGCTACAGAGGTAATTAAATTCTAAATATATTCCACTAATGACACTGATAAAAATGAATAGTTAACAGATATGAAAGCAGATTTATTCTGTTTCATGCTTATTTCTTATCATCCCTCTAGTTTCATCTACAAATGTTCTCAGAATGATCTGACTTGGCTGACTGGGTCTCATGCTGGCTCTCAACTCTGTACACAGTGCCTCACATCCAGTAGGTATTAATAAGTGTTTATTGATGGTACACATCAGTTTAACCCTCAACCAATTTTGCACTGTTTAACACAGTAACACCGCTAGTCAATCTTCTACTGTCATCTCTAATTTTAGACAACTGCCTTTGACTTCTGACTATCTATACAACAAGAAGATCAGGTTTGCTTGATAAGACCAGTTCTATGATGCTGTGGCCTACTTGCTGTGACAGCTACTTTGCATAATTAGAACATATTCAAAGTCGTTAGTAAGGAAGTGAAAAGAAAACACTTATCTGAGGCTTAAATTCCTTATTAAACCTGTTTGTTCTAGTTTTACTATTTTCTTGATAAAGAAACATATTAAGTAGTTCTGTTCTCTTTCCTGTTGTCTATCAGCAATCTTCCTTCCTTTTCAAAAAAAGTTCATATTCTATACTAACATTAAATAAAATCAATATTTTCACATGAATTACAGAAATATAAAGAAAAAGAACTGCTTATGATATTGTTTCAATATCATTTATATAATCATATAAACTTTAAAAAACTGGTGATAGTCAATCTTTTTGGTAATTTTTCATACTGCAAAGTACACATCTTTTTTAATGAGATCAAACTTCTATAGTTGTGTGCAATGTATTGCTTTTTATATTTATCCTTTTAAAAAATATTAATGATTAGCCTATGTAGGCAGCTGGTTTGGAAATGGCTTCCATTAGCAGGAACCACTTATTTAAAATTGTAATTTATACTCTCCACATCCAAACACAACATCTACTTCTGTACTGGAATCATAGTAAATATGGCTTAATTTAGAGGAATTTGTTAAGTTCTTCCTAGACCTTCTCTACTTATTCATCTGTTGCAGCAAAGTGTTATTTATCCTCAAGATGGTCTGTTTGCTTACTCACAGAAGAAATGCTGGGCAAGATAAACAAGCATACAGTGATGTAACATTTATTATTGCCTTCAGATACATGACTAACCAAACTCTGCCAAATTTTTAGTTCACCTTTGAGGACAGCATGTGAGCTATTCCTTCCATTTAAACACCGTAAATCATTTATGTTATGGCTTTGTAGCAATAAAACCAGCATCATTGTGGTTCAGTTCTTCCAATAGTGTATCAACACATTCTTAAATGGGACAAAAATTTCACACTGAGTAGCAAAAGTTAAAATAATGTTCGTGTACAATTTAAGAACTGTACAATTCTTACTTGTCTGTCCCCCTTTCTTTGATGCTACTATACTTTTGCTATAGGAAAGGAATAGAGTTGTATAGACTGTAGGCCATTTTGTAATTTTATCGTTTCTGTGGAAAAAAATCTTTGCACAATTAGCTAGTTTGTGAAAGGCTATCATCAGGCCCATATTCAAAGCCCTCCCAACTTCAACAGAACCTTTGACGACTTGAATTCAGCATAGAATTCAAATGCTCAGAGTCCACTCTGTCATAAGGCATCTAAGTAAGGTCTTTGTGGAGTTCCTGGTTGCTCTCACACAAACTTTTCAAAGGAATATCTTGTTCATTAAAGTATATGTATATGACTAATTCTAGATAAATTATACCAACCTCACCTCCAATGGTTTATAAATTTTCATTACTTAAATAATGCTACTAGAATTAAACTAGAAATACAAAATAATTACTTATCTCCAAAAGGTCTTATTACAATAATGCACATTTGTGATCCAAGAACAAGAAGATATAATGGGTTTATCTGATTAGCTAACTGTTATAGTAAAAGATAAAGGGAACCTGGCCCAGAGGGGATGAGGTCTAGAACAAGTGAAATCAAGAGGTGTAAGGAGTAGAGTGAGGCATTAGGTGGAAAAAAGCAAAGACTAAGGAGAGGATAACTAAGGAAGGTATCCAAAAGAAGTCTCCCTCTATTAGATAGTGGCTCTGGGGGAAAGGGAATATTTATGATAGCTATAATATGGTAACTCTAGGTTTAAGTTCTACTGATATCTATAACTATTAAGTCATAGTTATCTATAGTCTCTGCAAACATACTTAAATAAACCCTTCCCCTCAAGGATTTATATCCTATAGAATGAAACATGTTCATAAATATAATACAAGTTAAATACCACTGTGGCTTTTTAATGACTGTTAATTTCTTTATCATAACAGTATACTAGATTTTCAAGAATATCTACAGTAGTCAGTATTGAAAGCAGTTTTGAAAGTAGCTTCAAGTGCTACTGCTTTAGACCAGAGGAAGCTAGATAGATGTATTTCTTAAATGGGATTCATTTAAGTCTATATCCTCTGAGGCTAGATATATAGCACCTACATCTAATAGGTACTTAAAAGCTTACTGATTGATAATTTGATTGGTGAGCAATGGTTGGAGTATCTATCACTAGTCTAAAATATGAATTTTCATTCTATATGAGAAATTCCTTAATCCAGCTGAGGAGTAATTCCTTAGAGAGGTAGCAGAAGGTTATGAAGAGAATTAAGCTATGAGAACTGAATATTAAGTAACTTGGAAAAACTCAAGCCTAAAAAAATTTATAAAATGTAGCTAAAAGATGTAAAAATGGTATTAATGCAAAGAATTAACCCTATTGTTACAACAGGGCTAATATTTAAGGAATCTCAAATAACATCATTCTATTTTTATCCAGGTCACTAAGTATCTGCATGATATTTGAGCATTTGCCATTGTTTGTTTTCATTCTCATCAGTCCACTCAGCCCCTTCTATCTTTTAAAGACCCTATCAGTCTAGCCCCAACGCATATTGACAAGTCAGGTTTGGGACTCCTAAAACTACATATAATACAGAACACCCCCACTGACATGTTTACCTTTCAATAAATAATCAGCAAGAAGATAAAATTATTTCAATGTAAATGTAATTAATGAAACAGTACAGTAAAAAGGATTTGCTGCCCACCACAAACTTAGGAAGCATATTACTGAAAACATAACACACCATTAAGGAGGAAACTAAACACGTACAGGGACCCACTAGGAGTTCCTCAGAGGAAGCACACAGGAAGGAGAGCGTACACTTGTCCTCCTGTAACATCCCTATACTGCTCCTCAATGGATGAGGCATCTTGACTAGGGGCATTGCTCTAATGGGCTCAATGGGACTGCTGCTCTGCTTAGCAGGGTTCTCTGCTGCCTCTAGTTTCTGGTTAAGCTGAATCTTCAGCTAAGTTACAGTAAGACCAGCAGGAATTCTTCCCAGTTTTACCTCCAGTCTCATCTCTAAGGCCTGGCACCTCCTGAGGTGACAGGATCTTAGCTCCAGGGACTGAGCCCTCTCTCTTTTCAAACTTCTATAGAGAAGGATGGGGTTCAGGAACCAATGTCCTTGTGTGCCTGGCTCCTCTCCAATCCTCCATTTTAAGGAGGGTATCCAGGCTAACTATGTCTTCATTCCTCTCCAGATTGCATTCTTGTCCCAGAAACCTCTTCACTTTGGAAACTCGCTCCACCCCTGAACTTCACACTGGAAACCCTCCAAATCCTGTAGTCTTTTCCTCTGATTGACTGGTTTCTCCCAGAGCCTCCATCTTAAGGAGAGAGACCAGATCAGTCAGGTTTTCATTCCTAGTCAGGCTATACTCCAGATTCCACAGAACCTTTTCTACAACATCCTGGAGTTGTATACCTTCACCTCTTCTCTTCCCTTTTCCTCCTTACCTATGCCTTCTGCCTCCTCCCCCTTTCCACTTTCCTTATGTTGTGTTCCCCCATTAGAAATTAAGTTACTTGAGGGTAGCAACTGTTTCTCCCTGCTTCTATTTGTATTTCCAGAATTTAGCACAGTTGCCAACCACATAGCAAGGGCTCAATAAATGCTTGCTGACTTAACTACCCTCTCTACCCCACCATGCACTGGCAAAAGGTACACGAGTTCAAGAGCTCAAAATTTGCTGACTCATGAAGCTGTCTTCTTGACTGAGAAAGCTAGAATCTATTTCCTGTTCTAAATTCTCAATTTCTCCTACTTGCCCAAGTCAATGCATGGGCAGAGAATAGACAAATAAACAATGCATACCTAAGGGTTAAGTCCTTTTAGCAACCTTTTCTGACCTCTTTGTAGGCAAGCTTGACCACTCCAACTCCAAAGGCCAAGTAGGCCAGAGCCTGACATACCATAATTTTCCCTAGCAGACCAAAGGTTCAAATGACTAGAGTCCCTTGATTAAAAGCATTATGAACATATAAACCCTTATAGAGAAGGCTGCCCACAAGTACCATACTATATAATATAAATTCAACATCTACAAATCAAAACTCAGTCTTCCAAACTCTATTTCTGTAAAAGGCAACACCATTCTTCCAAACTCCTAAGTCTGTAACCTTGGTATTATCAACTCTCTCACCCCACATACTCAAGCAGTTGCCAAATTGTGCCATTTCTTCCATATCATTCTCACTCAACCTTATCACTTCTGGCTCAGCTTACTATAAAAGCCTCCTATTCTTAAATCTATGGATTCTAGCCCAATTTCCACAGAAAGGCCAGTCATTTTCCTTAAAAGATGAATCTGCCTATATCACTCTCCTCAATTAACTCCCTACTGCCTCTAGAATAAAATATTAACTTCTTTGTTTAGCTTTTAAAGCTCTTTATTCCCCTTCCCACACTCAGTGATCCAGGTAAGCTGGCTTTCTTGGCCTTTATCATGTAAGCACTCTATCTTCTTTCTCTGTGCCTTTGCACTGGTCACTCATCTCTGGAATACATTCCTTTCTCAATTCTACCTCATAAAATTCCTTTCCTTTCAAAATGCAGCTTGAGCACCATCTTCCACATGAAGCCTTTTCAGATTGCTCCAACAGCTATACGTAACCTCCCTAACTATTTTGTACTTATTTTTATAAACACACATATTATATTTATAAGCACACATATTGTCTTTCTTGATAGTAATAGCTAATATTTATACAGTGTTGACTCTGTGCCAGACCCTATGCTAAGCATTTCACTATTTTCTCATTTGATAGAACACAAGTTGCTTGAGAGTTAAGAATTGTTTCATTCTTTTTATCCCCATGAGTTCCTAGCACACGGTAGGCACTTAAATGCTTGTTGACTAACACACAAGTTTTACTGCCCCATAAAAAAATAAGATTTATCTTACGGGGGAAAAAAAAAAACAATCATGGTCCCTCTTCCTCACTTGCTACATAACAGACTTACAATATCAATTATTTTTGTACTTCCTAAAACACCTAATAATACTATGTGCACTGAATAGAATAGCTACTGAATAAATTTGTCTACTGAATTGAACTGCTATACATCAAGATATAGTTATAGAGAGTATATCATATATTAATATATCACATACCAGCACATCATCATCCACCATTTAGTTAAGTACTAAGAAATACCTGAATTATAAATAATACTGCAAAAAAAAAATGCATTTGGTATCATATCACTATATCAATAAGCAGGAATATACAAATGCTAAATAAAAATATCCCAATATTGCTTGTCCAAACCTAAGGAAGGTATAATCACAATCTTCCATTTTAGAGTTACTAAACTGAACAAGGATATAAAAAAAAAAAAACCTATCACTTGAACATCATAAAAACTTATAAAGGAATTAAAATCCCTGAATAAAAACTGTGAGATGTTATTCAAACTATAAAATCTTAACACACATTAATGTCAATCTAACCTTCAGAAAATTAAACCATTTTTTCAAAGGCATATTTGGGGAGACTATGACTTTAACATTTATAATGGCTATCACCTTTAAGAATGTAAAAATTTGTCTAACATGTTTGGCAAACAATGATGTGATTGTAAATGTTTCTGAACAAACAACTCACTGTTTTTAATTCCATAAGGACTTGTTCATCTACTCCATCATCCAGAAAAACTTCTCTGACATCATTGAGGACATCTTCCATCACAGATCTATATAATTTGGGCTGTAAAGAGAAAAGAAGCTGTTGAAGAACATAAACTAATTTAGTATATATGGAAGTCATTTTATAAAATATCTAATTAGTTTGGGAAGTACTACCATAAAAACTGAGGAGTTACATATCAATTTGATTGATTAGCTTAAAAAACAATATTTCTAATATAATGGGCAAATTCTATATCCACAGGTTATTTACTTACTGAATCCTTCAGTAAAGTCTCCCTATAAGGAGTGTCTGAGAGCAAAATTGAAACAATTCATTAACACATAAAATATTTGCATAACAGTACAAACTAACAATAAAAATTCCAGGATCTTGGGGCAACCAGGTGGCACAGTGAGTAAGAGCACTGGCCCCGGAGTCAGGAGCCCGGGATCGGTTCCAGCCTCAGATACTTAGCACCCTCACAAAATAACTGGCTGTGTAACCTTGATCAAGTTACTTAACCCCAATTGCTTTTAAAGAAAAAAAAAATCCAAGATCTCGATGCCAAATACTAATTCTGATGTTCAACGGATTTACAAACTACTCAGATTTGTTTTCTGTCACTATTCTACTTTACCTTGCCACCTTCTCCTTCCCCCCCCTCCCCAAAAGTTACAATTTTCCAAAGCTTCATGCCAGCCTCTGCCTGAAAGCATAACCACTTGACTCCTGTTTCTGGATAGCCTTAGCCTGACTGCCACCCCAACTTGGCATCCTGGTTTGGATTTCCACTTATCTTAACACCTTACCCTATCCCTTTCACCCACAATGACTTCCAATTTAGCCTTTTTTCTCCTTTGTGTTCAGAGGTATATGTCTTTTTTTCTACATACCTCAAAATCAATTCCACTTTCCTCTTTTACCTGGAGGAAGAGGACATGGGCACACAGTATTATAAGCTACAGAAGATAGCTCTATTTTTTTCCCAAATTGTCCCAATATCCTAGAAAACAAATCCTGGGGGATATGTAACAATTCTTTTTTTTTTTTAAGCAATCAGGGTTAAGTAACTTGCTCAAGGTCACACGGCCAGTTATTTCTGGGTGTGGTGCTGAGTATCTGAGCCCAGATTTGATCCCCAGGTCATCCCGACACTGGAGCCAGTGCTCTTACTCGCTGAGCCACCTGGCCGCCCCGATATATAACAATTCTGATGCTCTATCGTTCAGACCTGTGGAAGTAATACGTTCCAAGGTAGAAATCCTCTCTACCAATACAAGAGAGTTACTACTCTGAAACTTAAGTTCTATGAAAGTTGTCTACAGCACTGGGAGGCCAAGTGATTTGCCCTGGATCACAGTGCTAGCAAGTACCAGAGGTGAGAATGGAATGTAAGTTTAGGGTTGGAAGATCATTTTACAAATGAAAGGGTGAGGAAATATTGTATAGTCTACCACTCATCAGACAATCATTTTAAACTTCACATTATTACTCTTTATGCTTAAATCCTATAAAACTAGGCTATAAATTCCTGAAGGTCCAACTTGCCCTGAAGAGCAAGGTGTAAGGATTATTCTTATATTTTTTGCATCCCCATGCACAGAACATGGTAAGGATGGTATGATATATACAACTCAAGAAATGATCAGGAATGTATTTCACAGCTAAAACATAACATTTGTTTTATAAAGTTTCACTTAACATCTACATTGAATTTTAAATGATTTTTAATGTACTAAAATAATACATGGAATCAAATTTATCCACATTGAAGTTCCATTCAGAAACCACAAAACAGAACAAACTCAAAACCCAGCACTAGCCCAAAGCCAGCATAGTGTACAATAAGGAACACTGAGCTTTAAATCTGGAGAAGTGATGTCTAGCTTACCACTTAAATTTTGTGCCTCAGTTTTCCCATGTGCAAAATGGAAGGGGGAAAAGTTATCTCCAGGATTAAATGAAGTAATTAGCTTAAGCAGGAAGGTACCCTGAGGAAGAGACAGGATGTAGCATGTACCAGACAAGACAAACCATAGCCACACATTGACCATCATCGACTCTCAGACTCCCACGAACCTTCTACTTCTAGAACTCTGAACCTAAAAGCCTCAGGAAAAATGTGCCCTCCAATCACCAAGTCTGCTTCCAGGCTAGCCCTTCTAACCACTGAGGGGGAAAACCACTGTGGAGAAGGGGCCCACATTCCTCCCTTTCTACCACCACCATGAACTTTCACCCAATAGGTAGATGATACCAACTTTCACCCAACGGGCAGATACATACAGGTCAATAAGTATTTATTAAGGACTACCTCCCACTAGACACTAGGCTAAACACAGGGAATACAAAGAATTGCAAAACAAAACAAAACCCAGTTCCTGTTCTCAAGGAGTTCTCTTGAGACAACTGGTCCTCACAATAAGCAACTCCGGTAGAAAATAGAGACAGGTAGCATGTAGCATGCAAGTCAAACCCGCACCACACTGACCATCATCTCTCCTTGGACCCTTAATGGAGACAGCCCAAGGCCCAGAACCCAAGAGCCTTGGGAATAGCAATGCTTCCAGTCCACTGCATACAGCCCTCATCCTGGGAAGCAATTCATGTGGAGATGCAGCCCGGCAACTGCTCCCACAGGTGTTACAGTCATAGCTACTAAAGACCCAGAATATAAAGTTCTACCCACCAAAAACCTTGGCACTGTCAAATGGTTCAACATATAAAAATAAAAAAATTTTATCAATGGAAATATTTTTTAAGAAGGTATTACCATCCAATTTGCTGCTGTATCCTAAATACCATGGGACCTTTCTACCTGACTTGCAGCTAAAACCTTCCACAAACATTGTCTCCTCAATTATAGAGTGTGAGCTCCTTGACCCAGGGGACTGCCTTACTGTTATGTTTGTCTCCCCGGCATTTAGCACAGTGTTTTGCACATGGTAAGCACTTAATGATTTAATTTTTTTCATTCATTCATTCATAGCAGGTGTAGAATCTAAAGCTAGAAGGAGAAACATGGGGTATGAGTAGAAGGTCCTTTTATTTTAATAGCTGAATCAGAATAGAAGTAGCATGATACAGAAAAAAAGTACTATATCTGTGGGATCGAAGGTTTGAATACAGGCTTATCTACCTATAACACCGACTTAGGAATTTATCCTCGAGAGGCCTTATTTTCTTCATCTATAAAATGAAGGGATTAGATTAGATGACCTTGGAGGTCCCTTACAGCTCTATATATGTGAAATTGAACACATCATCTCATCACAACATGATTCCACACAGTTTTCAGAGGGAGTTTGTTAAACTTCTTAAAAGGTTCTCTTTTGAAAATTACTTTTAATTGTTTTGAACTTAATTAGGGAATTAGTGAAAAAAATGAAATTGAAGGTGCCAAGGTCAGGAGTTTTATCTCATTTGTAACACCCCCCCCCCCACAGCAACTGTTCAAAAATATTCCTGTTAAGTGCATAATCACAAATGTTATTGGTCACAAGAGGCCATCTAATAGAGAGATTAACATAGGATCTGTAAGTTTTTTTTTTAATTTATCATTTTCAATATAACTGGCTTCCTTTATACCTATGCTTTTGGATTTAAAAACATTATGAAAAATACAAAGGCTTCACAAGACACTAAAGAAGTACATGAAACAAAAATAGTTAAGTACTCTTGATCGAGAAAAAAATTTCTTTGAAAAGGACATAGACTGGTTCAACATAATTTATCCTCACAAAAACAACTCAGGAACCTTTTCTACTGCATTATCCACATATACAGAGATTTAAATTCTTAAATACTAACTTTCTTTGCCCCCTCCCCCCTACTTAGGAATTTAGGTTTCACCACAAAACCCTGCTTTTTGCAAACCTATGTGACTGCAAGATTATCATAACGAGGTTATTTCTAAGATTATGTGAAGAAATTACTGAGCTGTATGCTAAATTATAAATCATTACAATTTCCCTATCTATATTAAAACTTGATTATAAATGTTAATATAGAAATTTTTAGCTTATATACTTAGGCATTTAGCAGCACCTTGAAAATAGTTTTAATTTTTAAAGTACTGTAGTACAAACTTTCTTCACTATCATAATAAACTTCTTTGTTCTGGTACATACTTTTCAATGAACCTATGGGGGGGAGAACATCTGTCCTGCCCTCTGATGAAATTGCATCTTATACTATTTAATGGATTTATAAGCTATGTGACTTAGTACTTTACATTCTTACAAATGCAACAAAATAATTGTATTTTCATAAGGCAAATGCATATGAAATTATTGAGCTGCCTTTATTCATATGCCAGAGGTTTTTAAAATATCAATGTTCAGATACTTCAGAGACCATTCAGAAAAAAAAAATCACTTCTACAGACATTTCCTTGTTAATCTGAACAAAAGCTACAAACTGCACCAAGCCTACCGCTTAAGGCAAATACAGATATACCAAAATTTAGGAAAATAGGATATTTAAAACCAAACTGTACAACTTGATAATCATCAGAGAGCAAATATTTCCATTACCAAATAATTTACTACAGAAGGGAGGCAGCTGTATTGGATCACAAATTTACAAGTGTAAAGTCCCTTAGAAGCCATGTGGTCCACCTTCCTTTTTTCTGATGAAGAGACATAGGGCTAGTTGAAGTCAAGTAGCAAAAGTGTGATTTGAAAAACCATCATCTTGCCTCCAAATCCAGTTCCCAAGCCCCAAATCCATCCAACTCTTATTAGCAATGCAATCCTGAATTTTCGTTTCCTCATCAATAAAACAGTACAAATATTTATACTTCCTATATATCATAAAGGATCAAGTGAAATAATACATGTAGCTTGCTATACAACTGCCAACTATTATTACAGAGTTCCTCTTAATCAGTTGCCCTAATTTGGATAATTAACAAAAATTCCATATATATTGTTGTTGGTACATTCATCTATTACATATAGCAACAGATACCTATATGATCCATGTAAATTTAAGGGTAGTGATGACAAATTCTGTAAATTCTTATCTACACACTTTGTGCCCTGTATACAATATAAAACAGAAATTGCTTGTGTAAGGAGAATGTTAATATCTATCAATTCAACAGTTAACTTTTTTTAATCCAGTGTTTGTACTCCAAAGCACCATTTCATTCACAATGAAAATACTATTTATCCTCAAGAAAAGGTATAGAAGGCAAATTACATTTAAGTTGCCAAAGGAACCTAGACTTTATTCCACATTTCAAAAGCATGATTTTCAAATGTTACAATTTTAAATTTTCCAATAAATAAACTGAGAGGTTTTTTAAAACATGTTTTGAAGTCATCCGTAACCAAAATGCTAAAAAATTTAGTACTGTGTTCACTCTGTACTGTATTTTCCATGTAAGTTATAACAAATGTGACTTATTTCCCACTTCCAAACTTTGAAAAAACTTGGGGTACTAGGAAGGGCAAGGAAGGCCTCTTTTTTTTCCTTCTTTGAATCATCAAGACCGACCAGACTCCTATTGTTTAAAAAGCAGAAAGAAAAACAAGTTACTGTAGCAAAAGCCAGCGTCGACGAGCAACGTGGACCCAAGAACTGCAAAATTACAAGAGACCACAGAGGGAAAAAAAAACAAAAAACTCTGCTGTGCACGAATCAGTTTGTCACTCCGGAGCACGCACCTCCCAGCCTCGCTCTCCGCAGCTCTCCCTATTTAAAGCCTGATCTGGGGTTTAAATGGAGAGCCGGTGACGTAGGGCTGAAAAGCACCTTCCCATCCTGGCAGAGTCTATATTAGAGAGCGCAATGGCTCTATATAAACAGGGCAGCCAAAGGGAGGAGGCCACAAGGAGCAGGCACCGAAAAGCAGGGGAAGCTGCAGCAGCCATGATGGATCGCTCTCTCTCTGAGAGTCGCAAACAAGGGGACCGAGTCTCCACGGTACAGTCCTGGGCAGAGACGGTTTGTTTTCGGCATTTGGGGTGGGGAATGTCATTTTTTTATTGTTATTAGTCTTATAATAAAGGAGAGTTGGGTGGATCGAGGATCACATTGCACTGGTGACTGCAAAGGTTATTTATGTGACTGCTTTTTGCAAACCTATGTGACTGCAAGTAAAAAAAAAAAATAAAAGAACATGGGGATGGGTGGGGGGATAAGGCGGCATTTCAGGGAAAGGGGGTGCCTTGGGTCAATGTAATTTTTTTTCCTCTTGCTAGTCGAAGGTATGACGGGATTTTGTTTCCCCTTCGCCATTTTAACGATTCTAAAAGAGATGGGACAAGTGCTTTTCAACCTTTGTAAAACGTAAAATGGGCCCCATCCGGCTCGACAGAAACTAACCACCACAAAACTCAAAAGGTCGCCTCACACTCCGCGTTAGTCCAAGACACCCTCGTTCAAAAAGAAGAAAGAAAAAAATAATAAAAGAAACTCCCCCACCCCCAGCAAACTGGATCGGGGCGGGGTCTGGGAGATGAATCTTCTTCCCCGAGACCCGGATTTCTCCCCCCAGACGGGACGAGCCCGCTCCAGGGCTTCGGGACTCTCGGGCTTCCCGGCGCCACTTCTCCTGCCTCACTTGTCGGGAGAGATCGCTATAGATTTCGGTTACCCCGGAGGATCAGACTCCTTTCTAAACTCCTCCCTCTACCACCAATCACCCCCCATTTTAAACAAAACCAACTCTCCTTCAACCAAAACCATTTTGGGGTGGTTTGGGAGAGAAGGGCGCGGAAGAAGCAGCTATCTGCCCCCGTCCCCTCCCCTTTCTCAAGTTTTTAGCCTCTTGTTTCGCTCAAGTGGTGACTAATCTGAGGAAAGCCTTCCTTAAACCCTGAAAGCACGGCTGAGAGCCCTCCACCTACTCGTCTCCCCCACTTCTCCCCACCCCTCTAGAGACCCTTCCCTCCGGGAGAGGGGAGGGATCCCACCCTGCACCCCCCATGAGCCCCACATTCTTGCCTCCACCCCAGCCCCCCCACCCCCCGCCCTCGGCCCAGGTCTTCCCTTCGGCGGGAAGAGGTGGCGGCGGCGGCGACAGTGAGAGGAGGCTGAGGGTGGGGGTGGGGAAGGGGGAAAAGAGTTGAGCCTGGCTCAGGCTCCTGGGCCCCCAGCCCGCGCCCGCCCCCGCCGCCACCCAGCTCCGGCCGTGGCCGCCGCCGCTGCCGGTCACCGAGTCACATCCTTACCACGGGGTTTGTATTTGCCGAGTTCGCCATTTCCACACACAACACAACAACAAAAAATTAAAAAAAAAAAAGAAATAAAACAAAAACAAAAGAGACCCCGACTGTAACCAGATCACCGAGATTGAAAAAAAAAAATTAAAAATGAAAGCGAGTCCCGAAGGTGGAGTAGGGGGAAGGGGGGGGGGGGGGAAGGGGGGGGGGGAGTCCTCCGGGAGCTGAGATCCTCGAGAATCGCCCTTAGAAAAAAATCGACCCTTCGGGGGTCTTGGGGAGCGTTCCCCGCCCCCCGCCCGGGGCAAAGGAGCGAAACCGCCACCGGTCGCCGCCCCCCGCGCTGCCGCTACCGCCGCCGCCGCACGGGCTGCAGCCACCAGCCGTCTTCTCCGCCCGCTTCTCTCCTTTATATAGTGAGCCAACGAGCTGCGCGAGCCACCACCGTCGAGAGACAGGGGCAGGAGGAAGGGGAGGGGAGGGGAGGGAAGGGGGAGGAGGGAAGGAGCAGAGTGGGAAAGGGAGGAGGAGTAAGGATGGGGGGGTGAGGATAGGTAGGCGGCGCAAGACACCGCGAGAGCGGCCGGGTGCACGCACGCGTGGGGGCGCGCGAGACTGCCAAAGTGACTCGCGGTCGGCCGACGTCTCTCCGTGCAAAGGTGGGGAGGGAACCGGGGCTAGGGAGCTGGGAAATTGACCGACTTACTCCCGCCCCCCCCCCCACTCCCAATCGCCTCTCGTGCCGGGGTCACGTGGTATGCCTCCGCCGTGACCCAGGCGGAAGTTTCTTTTCGCGTCTCTCACTTTGGAAAGATAAGAGTTAAATGAAAAAAAAAAAAAACAACCCGGCTAAACCGGCTGAAGGGAAAGGCGGGAGCTTCAATCGGAGCAGCTAGCGAGGCTAGGACCAGCCGCCCGTTTTCCAGTCCCCAGGGGTGCGCCCTATCAGCTGAGAGAAATTTCAGAAGTGGCGCTCACTTAAATCCTTGTTAGCTCTGGCAGTGGGGTAGGCCAGTGATTAATTGATCACGTGACTCCCTTTCCAGTCCCAGCAAGCCGGGCGCTGGCTTAAGTTTCGATCTGCGGAGTCATCACTCTAAAAAGCGAGGGATACCTGGCACAAGCTCTTGCTGCTGCTTTTCGGCCAGAGCAACACTTTCGCGCTTCTCCGGAAGAAGCTCCTGCATGTTCGCTTCCAAAAATATCTGCAGCATGCAGATGCACAAAAGGAAACGGGATCTAGAGTTTTGTGCACTTATGGATGTATAATTTTTAAATTAAGTGGCGGAGGGGCTCTACTTTTGTGTGTTAAACACTCTACAAGTACCAACTGATTTATCCGATAATGCTTTAAGTTCTATTACTAAAAATGTTAGATTCAGGCTGTATAATTTCAGAGTTACTCAGTTACTCTACTGGCATATTTGGCTTGGAATATTTAGTTCTCTGGTGACTGATTTTAATATTTCTAGGATTTGCACCTCAAATAATTTCAATTCGTTTATTTAGCCACGTGAGCAACCCCGAGTCCTTCCTTCCGCCCCCCAATTATAGAGCTGCTCGATATCACTGTAACTAGGTCGACCAAAGTGCACCTCCCAGGTCACTTCTTCCCGAAGTTTCTACTCTTTAGAATGTAAACTCTTTTAAGGGAAGGGGGTCTTTGTTGGGTTGTTATTTTTTAATTTGTCTATGTAGCACCGTGCTTGGGTAATAGCAAGTGCTTAAAAAATGCTTTGGCATTCAAAGCTCTTCATAACCTGCCCCCCTCCCCCACTTTTCCAGTCTACTTACATCTTGCATTTCCTTCCCTCCTCCCCCCCCAAAAAACACACACACAGCAAAAATACCCTACGATTCAGGGACATTGACCGATATGGTTCTTCAAACAATACACTCCGTCGCTCGACAGGGCATTTTCACTTGGCTGTCCTCCATATCTGGAATTCAGTCCCTTATCATTTTTGCCTCCTGACTCCTCCAACTTCCTTCAAGTCCTGGCTATAATCTCACATTCTACAGGAAGTCTTTCCTGATTCCCCTTAATTCTAGTGCTTTCCCTCTGTTGATTATTTCCTATGTATCCTGTATATAGATTGTACATAGTTGCTTGCATGTTGTTTTCTCCCATTAGACTGTGATCTTGGAAGCAGGGGCTCTTTTATATGTCTTTGCATACTTTGTGCTTAGCTGGCACATAGTAGGCATTTAATAAATGTGTATTGACTGGTTCATTAATCCACTGTATGTTAAAATACATTGTTATTACATATTGCCTCATGGACTGGCATTCTTATTGAGTTGTAGCTTAAGTTCTGGGTACTTGGTTTATGTTATTTTCTTTACTTTTATGTTATTTTCTTTACTTAAGACAACAATGACATAAAAATCCTAGATTCTCTAAAGACAAAAACGGTTTAGGGTAGAAGTACAACAGCCTGACTTTACCCTCCACCCAAAACTGAGAAGTCAAAGCCCCCATTGACCCAGAATGCAAATAACCAGAAAGCCACCAAACTCGGATTTTGTTTCATAATTCTGTGCAATGGAATTCATCAGCATTATGTATGATTCTGAATCATACAATTAATATGTCTAAGGAATTGAAAGGATCATATTTGGCACTGAACAGGGCTGAAATGAAATTTTTATTGAAACGAAATCAAGTTCAAATGAATCAGCAAGAGCAGTCTTAAAGGGGGAAAAAAGAACAGTAAATGTGAGATCTGAAGGGGAAAACAACTGAAAGACCTGTTTATCTTCATTGAAGAGGAGAACTGAAAGTTATGAATTTAAGGTCTTGCCCAGACTCAACTAACCAAGCCACTTCTCCAAATGTCTTCTCTGAGTCACTTCCCACCTAACTTATCACAACAAGGCTGAACCACACAGAACTCCCTAAAAGTATAAGTCTATCTGTTATCTTCTAGGAATAATTGAATGTGTTTTATTGTATTCTGATCTCAGCTAATCAGAGCAGCAAATTATCTGGCATTTATTTATCAACTTAAAGATCATAGCACTTAGAACTGGAAAGAACCTTAGAGAACTGGAGCAATCCCCTTTTATTTTGGCAGGTGAGGAAAATGAAACCATGAAGAGGTTAAATGATCTTCCCAGAGTTACAAAGTAGTAAAAAGCAGATCTAGGATTAGAATCCAAGTTCATTGCTCTCTGGAACACACCACAGATTCGGAGTATTTAACAAGTTTAAAGATCATTTGGTAAACAATACATCTTGGATTCTTATCCCAGTGGGGTTAAATCAGTTTTAGAGACAGCTAGGTGTTGTGCATAGAATGTTGGATAAGTAAGGAAGACCTGAACTTGAATCCTGTCTCAAATACTTTTTGTTGTAGAGTTGTGTCCTGCTCTTCATGATCCCATTTGGAGTTTTCTTGGCAAAGATACTGGAGTGATTTTCCATCTCCTTCTCCAGCTCATTTTACAAATGAGGAACTGAGGCAAACAGGGTTAAGTAAGTTGCCCAGGGTCACACAATAAGTGTCTGAGGTGAGATTTGAATTGAGGAAGATGAGTCTTCCAGATTCCAAGCCCAGCCACTGTGCCACCTAGCTGTCCCCCAAACATTCAGTAGCTATGTGTAAAGTCACTGGATCTCTCTGGTCTCAGTTTTCTTATTTGCAAAATGAGGAGTTTGGACTCATTGAACTCTAAGGTCCCTTCCAGCTCTAAATCTGTGATCTTAAGGGCCATTGCCAGTTGTTTTGACTTTTGTCTTGCCACTGGACCCGAATGACTTTGGAGCAGAGAGATTGATGACTTTGTACAGTTCTACCTCAAATACGTTTCACGAACAAGTCAAGACATCATGATGTCTTTGGTCCTCTTAAAGAAGGAAGAATCAACAACAATTACAGCAAATCTGTAATCTTAAAATAATTGGGGAGGTTGGGGGAGTGGGACAAAGAAGGTAAGGAACTTGAGAAGACTGAAAATTCCATAGGTTCACGAATACCTGAAGACAGATCCCTGTATTTGTATATGGTACTTTAAAAAATTGTTAAAATTATTTATCAATACTTAAGCTATTTGGGGAAGAGGTTCTATAAAACCTAATAAGTAAATAGACACAACCAGATTTCCTTGAACTGAATTGAAATGATTGATAGTGCAATTCCTTTCTATTAAATGATATTTAAATATACTCAGTCAGTTCTGCAAGCAGTTATAGAAGGCCTAGTAGTATATGTTCAGCATTGTACTAAGAGGACCATAAATTGACTATGTATTTAAACATGCTTTAACACATTTTAATAGTGTGAGGGTGAAATCTAGATCACCCCATTTGGTTCTGATGCCTTGACTAAATGCAAACTTTTTTTTTTTTACTACTACCAGTTCTACTACTACTACTACTACTACTACTACTACTATTACTACTACTACTTTTTTTCCTTCACTACAATAATAGTAATAATAATAATCATTAGCTTTATATAACATTTTAAAGGTTTGCAAAGCACTTTTAAAATATCTCATTTTATCCTCACAGCAACCTTGAGAGAGAGGTTTTAGTATTATTTTTGCAGAAAAGTACACTGAACCAGAAGCTAGGTGGCTTGCCAAGGGTCAAATTAGTAGTAAGTGACCAAAGTTGTATTTGAACAAAGGACTTCCTCACTTCAGGTCCAGTGTTCTATCCACTGCCCTACCTAGCTACTTCCATGAAAATAATCAGAACTGAGTATTCATCGGGCCTATACACCTCTAAATCAATCAAAGGCATAACTTGAAACACTGGATCACATGCTCAGAACTTTGTATATAAGAAAGAAGCTATCTCGGAAATTGAAGAACAGCTTCTGAGCCCATGGATTCTAGAGATTGGAGCAAGTGTGGAACAAAGGAAAGACTGAACAACTGTAGAGAAGGGAAAGATTAGGAAGTTCTTTGACTGTATGAGCATCAAGGAGAGAAGGATCAAAATTACTGATGATTTCTTTTTTCGGAGATTTTATTCATATCTTCTTTTTCTTATATTATCATAGTTATCCCAAGTATCCCCCCTTTTCTTCCTCCTAGAGAGTCATCCCATATTTTTTTAAAATGGCATTTTTAGGAAGGAAAAAAAATCAGCACGACTGACCAATAAAATGAAAAAGCGGAACAAACAACATCTAATACCTGTGGCCATCTCACCTCCATGAAATGATGGGTTGGGGGTGTCCTGTCATATCTCTTCAAGTCCTGCTTGCTTATTGTAATTTTGTTACATTTACTTTTGATTTTTTGGTGTATAGTTACTTCCATTTATACTGTTGTAGTCATTGTTTATATTATTTTCCTGGCTCTACTTCATGCTGCATCAATTCATAGAGATCTTTTATATCCTTTGATCACTTATCCACTATGAATATTAGTCATATACATATATTACTATATATGTATGTGTGTGTGAATACTTCCTATATCTTAGATGTCAAACCCTTAACAGATAAATTCGGTATAAAAATTTTCCCCCAGTAACCACTTCCCTTATCCTAGGGGTGCATAAATTTTGTCTGCTCAAAAGCTTTTCAGTTTCAAGTAATCAAAGTCCTTTATTTTTACATTGGCTCTATTTCTTTTTTTTTAACCTAATAGTATTTGATTTTTTTTCAATTATATGTAAAGATGGTTTTCAATATTCACTTTTATAAGATTCTGAGTTCCAAATTTTTTTCTCTCTCCCTACCTCTCCTTTCTCCTCCCCAAGATGGCAATCTGATATAAGCTATACATGTACAATCATATTAAATGTATTTCCACATTAATCATGTTGTGAAAGAAGAATCAGAAAATGGAAAATCCACAAAAAAGAAAAAAAAGAAAATAGTATGCTTCAATTTGCATTCAGAGTCTAGTTCTTTCTCTGGATGTGGATAGCATTTTCTATCATGAGTCTTTTGGAATTGTCTAAGATCATTGTATTGCTGAGAAGATCTAAGACTATTAAAGTTGATCATCACACAGTGTTGCTGTTGCTGTGCATAATGTTCTCCTGGTTCTACTCACTTCACTCAGCATCAGTTCATGTGAGTCTTTCCAGGTTTTTCTGAAGTCTACCTCCTCATCATTTCTTCTTTTTTTTTTTTTTAAGCAATCGGGGTTAAGTAACTTGCTCAAGGTTACACAGCCAGGTGTTTCTGGGTGGGTAATAAGTATCTGAGCCCAGATTCGATCCACATGTCATCCTGACACTGGAGCCGGTGCTCTTACTCGCTATGCTACCTGGCCGCCCCCCTCATCATTTCTTATACCACAATAGTATTCCATTACATTCATATACCACAACTTATTCAGCCAATCCCCAACTGATGGGCATCCCCTCAATTTCTAATTCTTTGTCACCACAAAAAGAGCTAGTATAAGTATTTTTATACATGTAGGTCCTTTATCCTTTTTTATGATCTCTTTGGGATACAGATCTAGTAGTGAGTGGTATTGCTGGATCAAAGGGTATGCACAGTTTTATAACCCTTTGGGCATAGTTCCAAATTTCTCTCCAGAATGGTTGGATCAGTTCTCAACTCCACCAACAATGCATTAGTATTCCAGTTTTCCTACATTTCCAACATTTATCATTTTTCATTTTGCTCATATTAAATTGGCTCAAATTTTTTTGTTAAGACTATTTCTTCTGTCCATAGTTATCGAAGGCATATGATCTATTTCTCTTCTAATTTTTAATAGTATGATATTTAATATTAATGTCATGTGTCCTTTAGAATATACTATGGAGTATGGTATAAAATGTTTAAGCTTAATTTCTACCAGATTTCTTTCCAGTTTTCCTAGTTGTTTTTACCAAATAAGACTTTTTTTAAGCCAGGTCATTTATGTTTTCCATCTTATCAAATGGAGTTACTGAGTTCTGTTGTTTCTGAATCTCTCTTGTCTAGATTGTTCCTTTGATCTGTCTCTGTATTTTTAGGCCCAAATCAGATGGTTTTTATGAATGCTTCTTTATAATATAGTTTGTAGTACAAAAATGCTATCCCCACCTTCATCCCTTCTTTTTTTTTTTTAATTGTCTCCCTTGATATTCTAGATCTTTTGTTTTTCCAAATGAATTTTGTTATAATGGTATTATATAAAATATCTCTTTGATAACTTGATTGGTATAGCATTAAAAGCATAAGTTAATTTTGGCAATATTGTTATTTTTGTTATATAAGCATGGCCTGGCCATGAGCACTGAATATTCTTCCAGCTATTTAAGTTGATCTTTCTTTAGGGAGCATTTGGTAAATGAATCTTTACAAGTCTTTTGTGTGTTTTGCTAGGTTGATGCCCAGATATTTTGTAATTATCTAGATTGGGGTTTTGCTTTCTATAATTGCCTCTTGTGTTTTGTTGATTATATTTATCATTCCTATGGAGTTTTTTGTTTGTTTCCAGTTCATTTCCCCTCTAATTTTTATTATCTCCTCTTTTGGGCTTATTTCAGGTTTATTTATTGACTTCCTAATTTTTAAAAATGTATATTCAGTTCATTAATCCTCTTTTTTTCTATTTTGTTAACATATATTTGTAAGGACATTATTTTCCCCCCTGCATCCCAGAAATTTTGGTATGTGGTTTTATTATCATCATTTTCTTTCACATAGCTTTTAAGTGTTTCTATGATTTATTCTTTTTTTTTTAAAAGCAATTGGGGTCAAGTTATTTGCCCAAGGTTACACAGCCAGTTAGTTTGTGTGGGTGTTAAGTATCTGAGGCCAGAACCAATCCCGGGTCCTCCCAACTCCGGGGCCAGTGCTCTTACTCACTGTGCCACCTAGCCGCCCCTATGATTTATTCTTTGACCTCCTCATTATTTAGGATTTCATTGTTAAGCTTCCATTTGGGCCTGTATCTTGTGTTTGTGGTCCCTGAACCAATTGCTATTTTTACTGCATTATGGTCAATAAAGATAATTATTTTTGCCTCTTTTTTTACATTTGTTTTCAATATTTCTGTGGCCTTGTACATAGTCAGTTTTTATTAGAGTTCCATGTGCTTCTGAAATACGTATATTACAGCAAAAGCTGTCCCATTTAGAAGACTTAATAATTCTTTTAGCTCTAGTTTCCCCAGCAATTTGTTCAGTTCTATATTTTCCCTTTTGTTTATTCTTCTGCTAGACTTTTGCAAAACTGAGGGATATTGAAGTCTCCTGTCTTTGTTGTGTTACTGTCTTTGTCTTCTTGTAGCTCAGATAATATAAAAGTTCAGTCTCTCGAAAGGCATTACTGATAATGAGATTGGACTAACTTTATTGTTCAGACCCCACCTGCTGGGGTAGCCATTGTGCTATATTCAGATTTGTAGGGATAAATTCTTTGAATGGATTTATCAAGGCTGGGGATAACAAGAAGTAAATGACATAATCAAAGTTCAGGTCCAGCACCTCATTGCAATATTCATTATCTCATTAATTGTTAACCAGTCAGAGTTGATTGATTGCCACCCTCAAGAACACCCCTCATCCAAGGACATATATAAGCCTTGAGCTGCTACCATGATTGTCTTTGGTCTAAGAGAAAGATGGCCAAATGACCTTCCTTTTATTAAAATGCTAGTATTATTAATAAAATTATTTAATTACTCAGAAATTATGTCTCTTGAACGTTTTAATAGCCATACTCCTTATCCCCACTTTTTCTGTCTTCTTATATCTTAAATTCCTCCATGCACTCTTTGATCCAATGTTACTAGCCTTGTTCCTGGAGCAAGACTGTTTCTTGACTCTGGGCATTTTCATTGACTGACCCCATGTCTGGAATGGTCTTCCTTCTCATTTTCTCCTCCTAGCTTCCCAAATAAAATCCCACCTTCTACAGGGATCCTTTCCTAACCTTTCTTAATTCTAGTGCCTTCCTTCTGTTAATGACTTCCTTTTTTCCTGTATATAGCTTGTTTGTACAGATTTGTTTGCATATTGCAACTTACTTTATATTGTTAAATTCTTGAGGACAGGAGCTTTTATCTTTCTTTGTATTCCTAGTACTTATCACAGTACCTGACACATATTAGGTACTGCATAAATTCTTATTGATTGACTGACTTTACTAAGCTGACGGAATCTTCCTTTCCTGGTGCCTGTCCAAGCATAGACACTATGCTATAATAAGCTTTTTCATTACCCAATTATTTCCAGTAAACTGAATTTTGCCTCAGCCACAAAGAGGTCAGATATTAACTTGAAAATATAATGTAAAGAAAGGGAGGTAGAGAACACAACCTTTGCCTAAGTATTAGGAAATTTTCCTAACTGGGGGTAGTGAATGAACTCAAAACTTTTAATCTAAGATAAACTTCCCAAAACCACGGAAGGAAGGAAACCATGGGGACCTTGGGGGCCATTATATTGCCCCCCAAAATAAGCTAATCATTGTAATGGGTAACACTGGACCCATACAAGTTCCAAGTTTCCATCAGTATGTCCCTTCCACTTCACTTAGCACCCAAGTTCCTGAAGCTTTAAAGCATTATTTTCAAAGTAGGGATTGACATGAATACAGGATTTCTCGTGGAGAGAAGATGCTGGTAATAGCATGGTGCAGTAGAAAGATGTTGCATTTGGAATCCAAGGACCTGGTTTAAATCCCAGTCCTGCCACTTGCTACCTGTGTGACTACTTTGGGCAAATCACTCGGAGTTAGTTTTCTCATCTGTAAAATGAGGGGGATACACTCAATGGCTTAAAAGGTCTCTTTGACCTCTAAGGTCATGATCCTATGAAACCAAAAGAAAGTTGGACTTACTGGGGGGAAAGTAGAGACCTGGATATATTATACAGTTAAAACACAAAATTGAAAGCAGTGGTTGGGCAGGAAAAATCAATAAATTAAAAGTATGTTTATGAGAGTTAAAAGGCAAAAATAGCCCTCCTGGAGGAAAAAAAATTATACAGTAGTCCCACCCCCTAATAGGATTCAAGGAAAAGACAGCTCATACTCACAAGGGACTTCTCAGGTTACTTACAGTTATCCAGACAAAGAATATGTATGCCAGTCTGGAACATAATTCTTTTGTCTTGATTCTGAGACATGACATGGCACATATATCAGAGCTGCAAATTGATCATGAGTAGCTCACAGATTTATTTTTTATCCTAAAGAGCCTATTATAGTGGCTTAAGAGTCAGCCTTGAAGACAGGATGACCTGGGTTCAAGTCCCACCACTTCTACATATAGACTGAATAACCCTGAAGAAGTCACTCAACCTCTTACTGCCCTAGGCAACTCTAAAATTCTAATTTGCAGAGCGGGTGCTGATTTGCATTGGTAAAGAGAATTTCCTTGACTTGGAGTTCCCTATACCAATGAAATCATAGCTCTACACTGGAGAAAACAAAGGAAGTGGATATCTTTCAAATGTACCATTCTAATAAATCTCAGACTGCTGTCAACCAAAAAAAAAAAAAAAGATCAACATTCATTGTGTAACCATTAATACAAAGACAAAAGTGAAATAGTCCCTGATCTTAAGCACTTACATTCTATCACAGAAGACAACAAGCACTTATATAGATATATACAAAATGTATACCAAGTAAATACAAGGCAAGGCAGCAAGAATTTATTAAGTGCTTACTATGCTGGCACTGTGCTAAATTCTGGAGATCCGAATAAAAGTTAAAAAGAAACAGAGTCTTTCCCCTAAAGAAGCTTACATTCTAATGGGAAAGACAACACACAAAAGGAAGCTGACAGAGGGTGTGGGGATGGGAAGTGCTTGCACTGGGGCATGGCTTCATCACATCTAGAAAGTCAAAAACAGCCAGGAGCAGAATGAAGATTCACTGACCTGGGCCCCTTCCCCAAATAGAAGCCCTGGCAGGAAGTCATCAGTGGAAAAAAGGTGCCTGCTTGGAAGAGAGGTGTTCAAGGATGAAAAGGCTGCAGGGCCAGATGGATCCAGGGTAAGGAGGCTACAGAAACTGAGGGAAGTTCCAGAGTGAGATAGCAGCTAAGGAATGGTGGCACAGTCCAGAAGGTCAGACACAGGGCGAAGAGGGGAAACTACAGGGTTATGTGGCTGGGGGTGGGAGAAGGACAAGGAAGAGATAGGTGTAGGGATTAGAAAGAAAGTGGTGCCTGAGCTGAGTCTTGGAGAAAGCCAAAGATGCTGAGAGAGATGAGAACAAAATGCATTCCAGCCAGTGCAAAAACACAAATCCAGGGTGGAGGTGGAGTGTCGCAAGAGATGAACTGCGAGGTTAGCTGGAACACAGAGTATATGATGGGGAGTGATTTGTAATTAGGCCATGTACCAAGCAGGGTGCTCTGAACTTTGCAAATATGATCTCATTTGATTCTCACAATAACCCTGTGAGATAAAGGGCTACTATTATCCCAAATTTTACAGTTTAGGAAACTTTTACAATTAAGGAAACTGAAGGAAACAGAACTTAAGTGACTTACCCAGGGTCACACAGCTAGCAAGTGTCTGAGGCTAGATTTGAACTCGGAGCTTCCTAACCCAGGCCCCGTATTCTATCCCCTATGCCACCTCATGGTCCCTCGTGGCATCCAGGTTGTTACAGGTTTTAAATGCCAGAGAAAGAAGTTTCTATTTCATGCTAGAAATAATATTGAGCTACTGGAATTTATTATGTAGGGAAGTGACCTGATTAGACCTGTTCTTTAGGAAAATCATTTTGGCAACAGTGTAGAAAATGGATTGAAGTATGCAACTAAGTGGCACAGTGTATAGAGTATCGGGCCTGGAGTCAGGAGGACCTGAGTTCAAATGACCCCTCAGACACTTACTAGCTGTGTGACTCTGGATAAATCACTTAACCCCGTTTGCCTCAGTTTCCTTATCTGTAAATGATCTGGAGAAGGCAATGGAAAACCATTCTGGTATCTTTGCCAAGAAAACCCCAAATGGGGTCATGAAGAGTCAGACACAACTAATCAACTAAACAACAACAAGGGAGAGATGATTTTGAGAGATGTTAGGGAGACAGAATCAACAAGAAATTACAATTGGGTTGATATGTGGGGTAAGAGAAGCTAAGAAGTTGAGTGACACTAAGATTGGTAACCTGGATGACTGGAAGGTTAATGATATTCTCAACAGTAATAAGAAAGTTTAGAGGAAGGGTGGGTTTGGGGGAAAAGATAATGAGCTCTGTTTCATTATATGTTGAGTTTGAGATACCTTCAGGATACCCACTTAGAAATAACTAATAAATTCTTTGATTTCCAGAAGTCAAGGAGAAAGATTAGGGCTGGATTTGGAATCTCCTGCATATAATTGCCAAGTAAACCTGTGGCCCCTGATGAGGTCACCTATGTGAGATAATGTAGTAATATAGGGACATCCTTTTTTTGGTTTTGTTTTGTTTTTTAAAGAATGGGCAGGCGACTGTGTTTGTAGGTAGTATAGAAAGAATCATTAGAATAAGATTGAAGATTAGAGAGAGAGGAGATGATAGTAAATGCAATTTGCTGGAAAAAATGGAAGGAGAAGGGATCAAGGATACATGTATAGGTTGGCTTTGATGAGAAGGGTCACCTCTTCATCAGACTGAAACAAAGGAGAAAGAAAATCGGGGAATAATGTTGAGAGGTTATGAGATATGGAGAAGGGAGAAATAGGGAGTTTAGGAAAAATGGCCCTTATTTTTTCAATAAAGTATAGGCAACTAGAGGAGGTATACAAAAGGAGTACCAATACAGAAGGCACCTCATAGGAACCTCCTCCTGGAGCCCTATTCAGGGAAGCTTTGTAAGTGATTTAAAATGGTGATATCAGACTCAAAACCAGTACATAAGGATCCCTGCTGACCATCTATTGGCTTAGTTTTAAAATAGAATATTGTCTATGTTTTATTGTATTTTTATTTGTTTGTTAAATATTTCCCAATTATGTTTTAACCTGGCCACACTCATGAGTGCTGTGGGTAATATGAGAGGCTCACAGGTTGTATGTTTGTATATTGTTAAAACAAAAGTGTTAAATTTTTTACTTAAACTATACAGACTTTTTGGGGGGAAGTTGCTCACAGGTAGATATTATTGTTTTCTTTAAGTTCTATTTATTTCTTCTAACCTTGTAAGTAAACTTGTTCATGTTTTGAACCTTATCAACCTGTATATTTGTAATGGGAGTTGGTGACTATGTCCCTGGAGAGTTAAGATCAGATGTTAAAGTTCCTATATTGTCTGAGTAGGAGCAATGAGGCAAAGAAATGTGAAGTTCCCCAGGGCTACCTGGGTTTTACTTTTTAGAAGGAAGACATTTACAAAAGATGTTTTACAACTTTAAAAGTCTATGTAAATAGAAGCACAAATGTTGGGTAGTTTTAACTCCTTTTTTCCTAGTTTCCAGGTAGATCACCCTTCTCCTGTTATGACATTATCATTAATTTTAGCATTAGCTTAATTTGCATTGGTTATGATTTTTAGTCTTGAGATTTGAAAGGCACAGTAGTCTCTAGATGGAGAATCATCATAAATTTGTATACAAACAACTCTTAGATTGATTTATATCTACATAACTAATCCCATCCATTTAATATTGATTCTTAATTTTTATTTCAGAGGGTGGATGTTACCTGGGAGAGTCTGTAGCCTGCATACATTCACTATAGGGCAATCAAAAGCAAATAGCCTCCCAGAGACAGAGAGAATAAGTAACTGCTATTTCTAGTCATTAGTGGAAAGGAAGACCTGGGAGGGCCTTAACACTTGGCATTCATCAATGTGAAGGTCCTTTAGAATGGCATAACTGGGAGCAGCATAAGAGTATATGAACAGTAATGAGGAGATAAGAGGAAAAGTCAAAGGTATATAATCATGTCAGTTAAAATCTCATTCTGTTCGACCATTCAAGGCCTACAGTCATTTGAACTGGGATAAGCCTCCAGATATTCAGGCACTTGATGTGGAAAGTTTGGTGTAAGATGAGAAAGGATCATAGCTACTTAATAACCCAGGAAAATATTCAGAGTAAACAGGTAAAGTTTGAGGAACTACAGTTTAGAAATCCTTCTATGTTTGATTGTAGGCCTCACAGAAATATTGGGAGAATATAATGAACCCAATTTATGTAAAAGTACTTTGGAAAAATTAAACAGATTATTATTAGGTTATATATGTTTTATCTTATTTTATCTCTGCTGGAAAGTTTGAGTACATCATCAAAACAAAAAGCATGTTCATCACCTGTGACTTGTATCACACATACCACCAAATTTAATTATAATTAAAAAAAAGTAAGAGTCTTTATTCCTGTCCTGAGAGATCTGGTTCTGTGTGAATTAGGTCCCCTTCCTTCTATCTTTGGACCCCTGCCCTAAAAAAATTAAGCAAAAGTTTAATATTTTTACTATGAGTAATAAAACAGGTTCTCCCAGTGGAGCTACCAAATAGGGCTCCCAGGCCCACTTCCCATGGCAGCCATGTTCTTGGGTAACTCTCTATGCTGCCACTACTCAGGAGATGAAACCTCTCCTCCAAAGATCTCCTGGGCCAGGACAGGGAACCATTTTTCATTTCCACTTCCATACAGTCAATTCAGAAGCACAAATCATTTTGACTACAATAGAAGGCAATCTGGGCATACATTATATGTAAAAAGGTTAGGTACAGTCATACAATCTCATGTTACTCAATTAACTTATCACAGGCTTAAAACTTTAATCAGTCTCTTCCAAGGCACTCCCTTATTTTACCTCCCAGTTGAATAAATCCTGGGCCCTTCTGACTCCCTTCCCAGCTCTTTGGATTCCCAGGTTGAACATGCCCTTAGAGAAACTGGATCGTATTCCTTCTGCTTTAAAATCAAAATTGCTCCACCTGAAGCATTCTAAACCTCAATTTAAAGAAGACCCTCTGGAGTCTTCCTATAGAAACTCTGGAATTAACTTTTGTTCTGAGTATATAGTTTGCTGCCAACATTTCATGGCTATTACTTAAAATCCCTTCAATTATTTACTTCTATTCTTTTTTACTACTACTACTACTACTACTACTACAACCCATTCTAATCCCAATCCATTCATCTTTTTGACTTGAGTCCTTCCTTCCCTCCTCTCCTCCCCTTCAAGAAACTCACTCCCAAAGTTGGACATTCACATTACAAAGAATTTTCCTATAGTCCCACCTGCTTCTTTCTCTCACAGGTTAACATACTAAAAAACTTAGATTTGTATTTTATCATACCCTGGCTCTAATGGAACCAAAGACCAATCAACAAATGGGGAGAGGGGGAGTTTTTCTGTATATCATATGCCACATAAAAATATAGACCCCTGAAAATGTTTCTCAGAATGATCACCAGTTTATCAAAAACATCTAGGAAATTATTAGACATTTAATTTAGAAATAAGATTATAATAGGGTCATAGATCTAGAAGGAAGAAACCTCAAAGGCCATCTACTCCTACCCTCTCATTTTACAGATGAGGAAACTGAGGTTTATGGAGCTTAAGTGACTTGCATCAAGGTTTTTATCTCTTACCTAAACATACTGAAAGGCTATAATTTAAAGTACATTTGAAAACCACTTAGTTCTAAAATCCAGTTTAAAAATTTAGGCTTCTGTCATTCTTGCCTCTAATTGCTGGTTGAAAACTCAATCCTGTTCCAACTCATCCACACTACACCCTCACATAACTCTTTAGAGGTTATTTTATCCGCTAGTCATAGAATAATAGAACATTAAATCTGGAAGGGACCTTAGAGATTAATCAGTAAGACACATTTCATCAATGAGAGAACTGAGGTTATACAGTTATACAGATAGTTGCAGAGATAAGATTCCACCTAGCAGTTTTTGGAATACAAGAGATAAAAGAAAACAGACTCTTTTAAAATCTTTCTTCCAACTTCTGCTAGTTTAAACTTACTGTCCTCTTGTTTACTCTATTCCTCTGTTCCCTTGAAGACAGTTAGTGATTTGATTCCAGCTTTAATTAATCGCATTCCCCCTCCTTCCCCTTCTATACATTGCCCTAGGGTTTAATCCTTTTCCATTGCTTTGTTCCTCTGGGGAGATGGGTTGTACTTTTCCCAGCTGTGACCAAAACTATACTTTTCCCCCCATTTTTTGGAGGGGCGTTAGGGGGAGTTGAATCTAAACTTACTCAATAGTTGTCAGTTGTCGTTTTGTTTTGTTTTTTTCCCCTGGATCTTGAACTAGGAGTAATAGGATTTTTAGGGAGCAAACAATCCTTCTTCCTAGCAAGGACTGTCTTAATTTTTCTATTTGTATCCCCAGCATTTAGCTATCTTTTTGCTATCTTTGCACACAATGAGTGCTTAATAAATGCTTCATTCTTTCATTCATGCTCTTTAGGATAGCACTAAATTCTCTTTCTATCTTAATCATATTCACTCACCCCTACAAGAGGCAAAGTTTCTTTATCTTCTGTGAGAAACAATCCCAAATCAACCTTGAAAAATGCATAGTGTGTTACTTTGAGAAAGCTCATATCGTATTATGGTACTCCTTTTTGTTCTGGGCTTCTAAGGAATGTAAACTATTCCTCCATTTGAACTGGGTTGGTGTGTCAGGTCTCCAGAACTAAGATCTAGCCATTTTAGCAACCCTTTGCTGTCCAGCTGCATTGTAGTCTCACATCCAAGTCAAAACCACAAGCTGTGAATTCATAGCCATCTAGTCAAACCTGTGTCTGGAATGGGGCCAGTTTATGTTTGTGTTTTCTTTCCTTTGATGTAAGACCTTTTGAGATTTCAAAAGGTAACTGGAGTGTTTCCAGTCCTGGGCACCTGAGGGGTGAAATATTGGTTACTGGAGCAATTGTGGTAAAAATAGCACCTGAGATAGATCAGCCAGGAGGAACAGAGCCTCCCTGAAGAAGAGAAACCAAGAGGAAGAAAGAGTCCACATAACACTGATTTGGTGAGGTAAAATGTAAAATAACTCATGAGTAACCCTGTTCCAAATCTCCAAACAAGACTTTGCCTCTCAACTAATTATAATCATTATAATATTATAATATACATATAATTAACATTATAATATTCTCATTCTATCTCTCGCTCTCTCCCTACCCCCTCTCCTTGTCTCCCCCCCCCCCCCCATTGGCCTACCAGGGTAATTCTGGGGGAATGGAGCTCATTTCTCCTTCTTACCTCAACTACCATTCTTCCTCACCACTAAAGCTTTCCATTTGAGGGAAGGAAATAAACTAATCTCATTTATATTCTGAATCATCTGCAATAGCAGTTGAATCAAACAAGGAAAGGGAAATTCACCCCATAGGTTTCCATTTTGAAGAAAGGCAGCAATCAACAGCCTTTCAAAAACACTTGATCAGTTGAATGATTGACTTTTGGGTTGACATAGATATTTGTAAACAGCATTCTTCCCCAGAAAGTACAAATAATTTAAACTAGTTCTATGAGACGGATGCTAGGATATCACAAAGATACAGCCTCCCCTGGGCTTCTATTTTCTTGGCTTCAAATGAAGCTAATTTTACTGACCCATTTATACATTATTGAGAACACCTATGAGCTAATACATACAATAAATATAAAACAAAAGCTTCTTGGCCTCAAGATAAAGGCGTCATACCAACTAATCTTTATACTTTGTGTCCTACAACACACAGATTAAAAATTATTTTAATTCAATTCATTTCAACAAGCATTTAAGCTACTTAAACTTTTGATTTCTTTAGTTCTACCTCTACAATTAAACTTAATGTTTAATTTAGCTTCCTTTCTTTGGTCTTTACACTAATTATAGCCTTCCATATCTAGTGCTTTCTTTTTTTCCTTTTTTTTTTTTTTTTGCTTTGGGTAAAGGGAGAAAGAGTTGGCAGAACAAGGAACTGACAGCTGGAGGGATAGTTTACATTCCTTAAAAGCCCAGAACAAAAAGGAATACCATAATACCATATGAGCTTTCTCAAAGTAATGCACTATGCATTTTTCAAGGCTGATTTGGGATTGTTTCTCACAGACAATAAAGAAATTTTGCCACTGTAGGCAGATTAACAAAAATAAATAAGTCAATACTGAGCACTGGACTAGGAACTGAGAGAATGGTAAGATTTAAAGTTATAAACAGAAGTGTGCTGGAACCAATTCAAAGTGGCTCTTAAGAGCCAAGTGTTAAATTTTCAGTGTGAACTTTGACTTGTAAATCCACAAATACTACAAATCAGGACTTGCTTTATTGTTCTGTGAATTGTCTGGATTTAGGAAAATGATGGAGAAAATGTTAATGCAGATCAAACTTTAAATATGTCCTGCTTTTTGGTGAGCTGTTTGTTAAAACATTTACTAGCACACCCCAGACTCTAAGGGATCTCAGAGATCTCTGTGTGTGTGTGTGTGTGTGTGTGTGTGTGTGTGTGTGTGTGTGTGTGTGTACTTGTTTGGTTTTTTGTTAGCTTCAAGGACCGCCCCCATCCTCTACTTCCCACACTCCTCCCCTCCCTTTAGCCAGTTTGGTGAAGTCTGTGGATCCCAATTCAAAATAATGTTTTCAAATTCACAAAATAAAATAGACAGAATTACAAAGGAGACCATTATGTTGAAATAATTATAAAAATATTAAAAATGAAAACAAGTTCACAGACCCCTAGGTAAGAACTGCTGAGCCACTCCAAGCATTATCACTGATGGAAGTAACAAAATAGAGGCTGTCGACCTGAAATTTTGGTTAAAAGACGCAAACAGGCTAGGTGATATATATTTATATCATTTATTCCCTTAAAGCTAGCAGAATAGATACATGTATGGAGCCAGGTAAAATCTGATTGCCAAACAAAAGAACAATCCCAACTCAGGGTCTCTATGTCACTCAAATTTATGATCTCCACATATCTTTAACATATTATGAGAAAGGAATTTTCTTAATAGGTGGTAAATACAATAAGATAAGAGAGTTGACAAAGTGTCAATTGAAATTATAACCTGGGATATCTATGTTTTCTTTACCATTAACATACCATAACATAGTCTATGTCCAAAAAATATTAAGATAAGAAAAAGTCCCATTATTCAAGATAGTGTCTCGGGTTAGAGGTCTCATCCTTAATGGCCATAAACAGAAAAAAATGCCCTTCAGTCAGTCCCATATGATCTTGTTGACTTAGTTAGAGGTATTGTCTGAGTTTACTCAGAGAACAAAGAAGCTGTTAGGTCCAGGCTCTTCTTCTGGTTGATTAGTTCGGGCTCTGGTCCTTATTGGGGGGGGGGGTTCAAATCATGATATTAAATAATTATCAAGGTCCAGAGATTTTAAGTGACTTTCCCAATGCCACAAAGTGTAGGAAATATAGTAGAACTAGAATCTCAACTCAGGACTTCTCATTTTAAATTCAATGCTCTTTTCACCATACCATGCTGCCTTTTATCAGCTGTATTCTAGTCCCAGGTTTCCCACTAATTACTATGTGATATTTGGCAAATTACTTAACCATTCCCTATCTTTAAAATGGATACACACACACGAACGCACACACACTTGTATGTATGTATATGCACGTGTGTGTGTGTGTGTGTGTGTGTGTGTGTGTGTGTGTGTGTAGGAAGGTATCTGACCGAATTCTTTATATGATAGATAAGTGTGGGCATCAACTGAATCAATAAATCAGTCACTCACACTACTTAAAGTAAATACTCTAGCCCTGATACCATTGTCAGATGAGAATATCTTTATTAAATCCATCCTAAACTCAAGGACAATAAATTAACTACAGTCTACTTGATTAAGTTAGAAAGGCTACACAGAGAGTATATTGGGGGCAGCTAGTTGATTCAGTGGATAGAATATAGGCCCTGGAGTCAGGAGGACCTGAGTTCAAATTTGATCTCAGACATTTACTAGCTATGTGACCCTGGGCAAGTCACTTAACTCCAATTGCCTCCAAAAAAAAAAAGATAGTACATTAGAATTAGATATTTGGTCATGCCCCATATACTTTATATAAAATACTAAGTTAATTTGAAATTCCAGGCATTAGATTGCTTGACCAGCTCAGTGGTAAAAGCTGTTTTGGCTAAACCCTTCAGAGGAAATCATCTGGAGAACTGGGGTGAGAGGGGGAGATCCTCTGCATTCTTACCATCTCCCCCCTGACCAGAGGAAGACATTTCAAATTTCAAGAGGTCCAAAAGACTGGCATCCCCTATGGGTGTCCTACAGAAGTAGTTCATGCCTTGTTTCAGCTATTGAATTAACTCCTTGTTTCAGTTCAAGTTTCTTTTAAGCCTTGTATCAAATCTGTTAAGAAACAGAACATGTGAACCCCACAACTTGTGAACCATGCAAATCATGAACTCCTGCAACAGGAAGAGGAGGCACTAATGACCATATAAAGGAAAGGCCCAGGCTAGATACAGCAGAACTGAGAAGAGCACTCCTGGTGGTAGAGTCAAGAAGGAGGAAACTTGTGGTATCCTGACATTGTTTGTCTGCTCTGTCTGTGTTGATGTTTATTTGTGATACTTTGTACGGAAGCCCTGGGACCTTACTAGAAGTCCTGAAAGAGGATTTTCTAGTTGTATGTTTACAGAAGTCCTGGAGGAGGGTTTTGGAGGTTCTGGGTCTTTACTGATGATTTGTGCTGACCTCTTGAACCTTGTTTGTGGGTCTGCATTGATTTCCATGTTGATGATTTGTGTTGAGTTCTCAGACCTTGTTGGTGGGTCTAAGTTGATTTCACAGGCAGATAGTGAATTGATGATGGTGCCGGCAATGTGTATGAATATTATTGTGGCTCTGTCAAGCTTTGTCTTCCCAGAAACAGGAACTGTAAAAGACTTGAGGTGGACTGGACACTGTGAACTTCAATATGGAATGGAAACTGGATGAAGAACTGGACAAGGAGCTGGACAAGGAACTGGGAGCTGCCTGCCTTTGAACCCAGGTAACAGTTGGAGCTGGGACCATGGAAGAGGAACCACGAAAGCTGAGAGCCAGCCTCGAGTCAAGCTGAAAGAAGACTTTACTTGGATACTATGTACTGACTGAGAAGATTATGATTTACTGTGACCTAGGGGTGGAAAACTTTGACTTTTGTACTTTGTGATTGAATTAAGGATTTTGTGATTGACTAAATTAATGTACTTTTGTTTAAAACTATGTGACCACTTTGGTGAAAACTATGTGGCCATTTTGGTGATGTTGATGAGTTGTGACATGGTGAATGCTGTATTTTTATTTTCTGTGATAAGTTGTAACATTGTGAATGCTGTATTTTGATTTTCTATGAATGTTTTGCTCTGATTTGTTATTGAATAAACAGAGAGATCACTAACTATGTAATCAGGACCTTGAAAGCTGTTCACAACAGCAGTCCTCTGGAAAGCTGTTCATGCATGGCTTTACACAGTGTCTCAGTAACAGCTGATCATAGTGTCCACTTTAGGAGATGAGGATAAAGCAGAAACATCAAGAAAAGACAGCTCTATTAAAAAAAAAAGACAGCTCTAGAACTCTACAAGTGATATAGCACAAAACTATACCATACCTAAGAGCAACTTTGTTAGGACTCCCTCCATAAAGGATAGAGAAGAACTTCTAGCAAGAAGGTTTAGACCATTATACACCACAGATCATGACCTAGATATAAAAGATCACAACATAAACAGATTTGAGGAGTTGGGAAGTAGACAATTTTCATAACTATGGATAGAAAAAGAACCCATAACTAAACAAAGGGTAGGAAGTATTAGAGGGATAAAGTGGAAAATTTTGAGTACATGAAATTGAAATGATTTTGCACAAACAAAATCAATGTAGCTAAAATTAGGAGGGAAACAGTAAATTCTAAACTTCTTTCCAGTGAATAAATATTGGACAGTCTTTAATATCTAGGATATATAGGAAACCAGTTCAAATATATATGAATCAGAGCCATTCCTAAATAGATAAATGGTCAAAGGATATGAACAAGTAATATTCCCAAGAAGATCAAGCTATCTTTCTTACTTACCACCTAATTCTCAACCCTTTGTAACCTCAGCTTTTTTTTTTTCTTTTTGGAAGGGGGAAGGCAGGGCAATTGGGGTTGTGACTTGCCCAAGGTCACACAGGTAATTGAAGGGGGATACAATTAATTTTAAAAAGGACAGTCCAGGTCCTGAAGGAGCTTAATCTAAAGAGAAAAACAACACATAAAAGGAGGCAGGAAAGGTGGAGGAAGTAGAGGGGGATAGGATAATCAGGAAGACCTGACTCATCTAGGCAGTGCAGCAGATGCAAAATGAAGTGAGCTGAGAGTCCAGTTTCTGCCCTCCATAAAGGAAGTCCTTGGGAGGAGTTTGGCACTCTGCCTTCCAGCCCACCAGTCAGAGAGGGGAGGAGTCTAAGGAAGGTGGAGTCAATCAAGGCTTGAGTTAGAAGGCCGGTGTTGAATTGAGAAGTGATGAGCTTATCCTAGGAGGGGCATCTTGTTCCATGAAGTAGAAACCAGAAGATGCAAAGTGAATCCCCTCAAATAGTTTTTGTGAATGTGGGTTATATCTACCAATATTTATGATATTAGGAATCTTAAAATTATTATATATATATTATATATTATATTATTATTATAAACATAGTTTTGACCTCGCAGACCCCCTGAAAGGTTCTTGGTCACCCCTGGGGACCCTCAGACTACGCCCTGAAAAGTTATGCATTAAGCTGTTGCTGTTGTCGTCGAGTTGTTCCAATCATTTCCAAAAACAACAATTTAGAATTACTCAAGAAAAATTACAAAATCATTGTCCTCTACACCCCAGTTTTGACTTGGCAATTGAACTTATGCCCCGAGGAAGTTGTTGACAAAAACAAAAGCCCTTTCTGTACAAAATACATATAACGACACTTTTTGCAATAACAAAAAATAAGAAATAAACTGTATGCCCTGCGATTTGGGGATAGGAGAACAAACTCTATAACTTATGTAAGTAACTTAGAAAACATGGGCCTTGTCCTTTCTTTTAATAAATGGCAAATCACAAAGCAAAAATAAGTTATACATATCATCATTCACAACAGCTCTCATATGGTGTTTTACATAATTGTTTTGGGTACTGGGGCTTTGTTTTAGGGATTGTACATTGTGGTGGATTCGATTTTGAGTGCATTGGGGTTTTGTATGATGTATCAAAAACAGAATTTGTTTTAAAAAAGAAAAGCAGAAAATGATTCACCGTTTAAGGCTTTATGATATTATTATTATTGATAATCCTATCATTGATAATAATAATAGAGACAGGTCTTGGGATCCAATTGGATCCGGACTCCTACTGGCTCGCAAGGGGATTAAGTTTCTTAACCTCTCAGTGCCTCAGGGAACTCTCTAAGGGACGTGTGGGTTGTTAAAAGGAGAATTAGCATCTCTGGTGTGAGGACTTGCCAAGCTGCTCCTCTGTCTTTGGTGTCTACCTGGCACTCAACGTGTGGCTCCAAGAAGCTGTAGAGTATGCAGCGGCCACACCCTAGTCAAACTATCTCCACAGATGGGCTAAACCAGGTTGAAGGTAACCAATAGACTTCAGCCAATCATCTTGACTTTTATCCGGCACATATACATTTAGAACATGTTGTAGAATATAATGTAGAGTGTCTGTCTCAGCCTAATGTCTTCTACACTTCTTTCTAGCTTTCCAGAAGTTTTTATCAAATAAGGAGTTTTTTTCCCCCTAGGTAATTTATATTTTCCTCTTTATCAAATACTGTGTTATTGAGTTAAACTGTCCTGCTTTCTCTATTCTTTGGTTCTTTGATCCAGCACTGGCAGTTCAGAGTTTTGCGGCACTGGTGCTAAGGAGCACCTGCTTTAGCTGCCTCCATAGCCACTGTAATCAATTGTTCTTCGCATGCTTGGGGGTGGTCATGCCCCTAGCTCACCAACAGGTTTGAGAGGTGTTGGTTACCCTCCACATGGTTTAGCGCATCTGCTGGGAAGGTTTTAATGGGGTGCGGCCGCTGGGCATGCCGTAGCTTCTCGGAGCCCCAGATGAGAGGTGATAGGTGGAACGTGTAGTCCCGAAAAGGGCTTGGTAAGATCTCATACCAGCAGTGCTAGTTCTTCCTGAGCATCTCCCACACCTCTTGTGAACCTGTTGAGGGCCTGTTTCTGACCCGGTCCATATATGGGAAGAGTCTGGTCCAGGATTTCTCCCAAGCCAGCTCCCCATGAAGGCTGTAGTATGTCTTAAGATTGGCTCACCATCTCTTCCTGACTTGCAGGAGTTTAGGATGTGATAAACCGAGCAGTGACTCAGACATAGATGCATGCAAGGGAACAAGGACATTAAAACATGAATGCACATAAGTGAACAAGGACATTAAACATTCTCTCATGGGAACTCATGAGATAATTGCTTTACATTCATTATATAAACCCTGCTCTCTGATCAATAAATGGGAACTGCTATGACAGAACCTGCCTGGCTTGTGTCCACACTCTTCTTCTTTTTTTTTTTTTAAAGCAATCGGGGTTAAGTAACTTGCTCAAGGTTACACGGCCAGTTATTATTTCTGGGTGTGGTGCTGAGTATCTGAGCCCGGATTTGATCCAGGTCATCCCGACACTGGAGCCGGTGCTCTTACTTGCTGAGCCACCTGGCCGCCCCTAAGCAATTGGGGTTAAGTAACTTGCTAAAGGTTACAGGGCCAGGTGTTTCTGGGTAGGCACTAAGTGTCTGAGCCTGGGATTCGATATCCAGGTCTTCTCAACACTGGAGTCGGTGCTCTTACTCTCTGTGCCACCTGGCCGCCCCAATATTCCACACTCTTCTATTCAGCCTGTGCCCATTTTAATGCAGGCATCATAAACCTATTGATGTTAAACTCTATTCTGTGTTTAATGCCTTCTGAAAATTATTGAATTCTTGATCCAAATAACACTTACTAAGTTATTTTAGTTTTCAACAAGCCATTTTTCAACCAAATACTGTATAATCATTTGTCTCCCTTTATTATTTGTATTCTGTAGAATTTACTATATGCTAAAGGTGTCCAAGAAATAGCAATATGTACTTCTTAGATGATTGTTGACTCCTCACTAAAAGACTGGAAGATGATTCTTCATGTTTTACACAGTAACTTTTGTAGTAAAAAAATTTTAAACAAGTGGTAGCATTATCTTTGTTGGAAAATATATACATTACCCTCTGCTTACTCAACCTACTGATTAAGCTATTCTAATTAAGTTAGAATTTTGAACTTGTGTGATTCTGCAGCTCAGTAAAAGAGTTGTGAATTCAAATTCTGATTTTGAGTATTTCATGCTTTTTGTGAAGTCCTTATTCCTCTCATTCTGGAAAATGGGAAATGTAACATTTTAATTTAAAATTAGTTAACATGCAAGCATTTATTAAGAACATACTAAGTGCCAGACACTGTACTAGGTGCTGGAGATATAAAGAGAAAAATGATTAAATCTCTGCCCTCAAAGAACTTGCATTCTCTTGCGGAAGACAAGTACACATCTGAGGATATAGACAAGGTAAGCTAACAGAGGAAAAGTTTTATCTCAGAATCGCTTTTCAGTATAACTAACCTTCAAATAATTGCAGAAAGCTATCATGCTAATAAGTGACTCAGTAGTATTTATTTAAAAAGTTTTAAGAAACAATCCTCTTTCATCTACCCCACCAAAAAACAAACATACAAACAAAAAATGACCGTAATAAGGAATAGAAGATTTGGAGTGGTCTAAAAATAAATAGAGTTTTGTTAGAGGAATTCCATTTACTGAAAAGTATTTGAGCAGCTGGAGTTCATCTTTGACTTTGTGTTTTGTGTGTGTTCTACTTCAAGCTATAAGATGTCATCATACAAAATCCCTACTAGTATAACCAAAGGATTACAGAACTGAAAGGGAGTCAAAACACACAAGGAGTTAATGGCAGGGCTGGGCATAAACCCCAAATCTGTGCATCTCCCTCAACTCCTTTTTTTCCACAATACTATTCTTTTTCCACCTGATCTTCTTAATAACACTTTGAGGGAGATATTTGTTTTCTTGATCAGGACCTGTGATTGATCTAGACAGAAAACTTGCTGGCTTAGAAAACGCCTTTCATGGAGGCCAGCTGGCCACTCAGCTGTAGGTTAGAGTCTTAGGCGGATTTCTGGGCCCTGTGATATTAAGCAACTTGATCATCGTCACATAGCTAGCATGTGTCCCAGGTCTTCCTGGTTTGAAGCCAGCCCTCTAACCAATATGCTCTTCAGTCAGGATGTTATTAGTTGTAAGAACAAGAGATTACTATAGCATTTTGTCCATTTGATATGCTACTTTCCTTTACATAGTTGGGAAGTGTAATCAGCCTCCTGAAATTTATGGATGGACTGGATTTTTTAAAAAAAATTTATTTTTATGACAACTGTGAGAATCTCTCCTGAATAGACTAGTATGAACACAGATGGGATAATTTACTGACAATGTAAGGCCAACGTTTTTTCCCCATTAATTAACTGAAGAAAGTATAAGTAGCTCAGGTAGATTATTTGATTACAGATATGAGTCAGTCAGAGGATTCAGAGCTAGTGGACCTTTAGACATAACGTAGACCAACCTGGTCATTTTACAGATGACAAAAGTGAACTCCAGGGAAGTTAGATGACTATTCCAGGGTTTCACCAATAGTAGATCCAAGAGTCAGGATTCAAACCCAAGTCCTTTCACTCCAAATCTAGTTCTTTTTTGATTAAAACTCAGTCCTCACCAATAAACTTGACTGTAGCTTTGCCATTTCTGAGTTCTTGATATTGCTTAGAAAAACCTCTTTGTAATGTGTCTGAAATGTCTAGAAAGTCCTTATTTCATTTAGTTACTCCTAACAAGGGCATGGTAATGAATTCAATCTGCATTTTAGGAAATATGCTGTTGTAGGTCCCCTACTGGATTTGCTGTCAAATTTGCATAGATCACACTTACTATTTCATAAATGTTTGGAAGGAAGTTTAAACATTTAAAAAATGGAACATTCTATGTAGTATTTTAAAACAATTGGAGACTTTTGTTTTTGTTTTTTGTGCATGCAGTTTTTCTTTATGGGGTATAGAAGTATTCCTCAAAATACATTTGTAGGATTTGGAAGTGCAGGGTTTAGGGATAGATATAGGTGATGCAGTGAATAGAGCACCGACTCTGAAGTCAGGAGGAGCTGAGTTCAAATCCAGACTCAGACACTTGACACTTAACTAGCTGTGTAACCTTGGGCAAGTAACTTAACCCCAATTGCTTTGCCTTTCCCCTCCAAAAAAAAAAAAAGAGAAATGGAAAGTACATTAGACATCATTTAATCCAACTACATCAATTTAGGAAAGAGGAAACTGAGGCCCCCAAAAGTGGACCTACTCATTTATACCTAATTGAGAGGATGGGGTACATCTCTTGAACCTGGGTAGTCTAGTCACACCTTGTTGAAGGTAAATGATTATGCATTTTTGGGATGATTGATTGGCTCACACTACTGTGAATTGGAAACACTCTTTTGTGCTGATTTTATAAAAAGAAGCAGACAGACTATAGAAATCCCTTGGAAATATAAAAGGGAGAGCTAAAATCAGAGGCCCAAGAGTTGACTTTTGACCACTGCAATCCCTTAAGCTCTAGAGATAGCATGCTTGACTCAAGGAGGTGGTAACAGCTAAGAGCAATGAAATTATGCTTTGAAACTTTATTAATTCTCAATGAGATATGAATGCCCAAATGCAGGAGATATTAATCCTTTCAAGGAGTTATTAGTATGTCCATACACTCCCTGGGAAGACATCATTAAAGTCCTGAACTATGACTTTCAATCTTTTACCTTCAGCAAGTTGATTACCACTCTACAGGTGTAAGATTCTATCCTTTTCCCCATTTTGAAAATAAGGATAACAACTGTCCATTTCCATTCCTGTCGAAGTTCTTCCATTGCTCAAAGACTTTTCAAGGATTACAAACAGTGACTCAGTTGTCACATCTTCAAGTTTTTTCAGTGCCTCAGGATCTATTTTGTCTTGGCCTGGCAAATGGCAGAGGGGTACCCGCTTTTGCTCTCCTTGTGTATTATGGATTTCAATTACCTATTAATTGAAAAGGGAGGGAATGAAAAAACTGGCTCTGCACACCAACCACATTAGATAACAGAGAGAACAGCTACAATGCAGTAGTAATAGAGATACCTAGTATCTAATAGATGACAACATTGAAAAAAAAAAAGACCCTGCAATAAAGCCCATGACTTCTACATAAATGTCTATGAAATCTATATTTTAAAAAGCATGGATAACAATCAAGGTTAACTAGAAAGACTAACACAAAGAGGCAAACTTGGTTCAATTGAGATGTTGGGATAAGACATTTCTGGAGTATGGCTCTGGAAGGTTAAATCTCATTCAAAAGAAACAGAATAGTTTCAAAAGTCAGAGAGTCAAATAGCATCTTATATTAAGAAGATGTGAGGAAATTCAAGAAACAAGAGTTAGAGAAAATAATGGAGAGCATCTGAGTGAAAATCAATGGAGAGGAAAACATAAGTGCTATTGTCATGGGAGTTTATTACAGACCACCTGGACTGAAATAGATGAGGAGTTTGGGGAACAGGTTACAAGCATGGCAGAGAGACGAGATGTGGGATTTCCATTCTCCAGACATCTGTTGAATCTCTCTTTCTGACAAAAGCAGAGCAGCTAATGCATTCTTGACTTGCCTTAATAATAATTTCATCCTTCAAAAGGTAGAGGAAGTGAAGAGGAGAATTGCTATTCTGAACCAACATTGTTAATATAGAATGTTGGAACTTTGGGTGGAGTAGGAGAGGAGGAAGTAACCATTATATATTAAAATTTGTGATTTAAAAAGGAGAGAAAAGGTAACCTAGTCTGACATTCTTTTGTGAGAGTGGATTTCAGAGATAAGATAGGAAAAATTCCATGGCCTAAAATTCTAGAGAGAATGCCAGCCCAGAAAGAATGGAAAACTCAAAGTTCAATTCTAAAAGCACAAACAGAAACAATTTTAATGGTGAAAGAACAGGGAGGAAGGCTATCTAAATAGACCAATGTGGATGCATAAGGAACCCAATGATCAACTTATATTTTTAAAAAAATGTATAGCAGGTGGATGCAAGGGAAAGTAATGGCAAATGAATACAAATATGTGACAGTCTTAAAGAATGTCAGAAGCTTTAAAGTTTAGAATGAGCTGAGGCTAGGAAAGAATGTTAAGAATGACAAAAAGATTTGGGATGTGTGTGTGTGTGTGTGTGTGTGTGCATTTTAAGCTATATTATGAAAAGTAGAAGAATCAAGGAAAGGATGGGATCAAAAAAGGGATAATGCTTTCTATTATCAAGAGATACTGAAGGTAGCAGAAAGGCAGGAAGGAACAAAGAAAGGAAGAAATAAGGGAAAAGCATTTATTGATTATTATGTGCTAACACTATGAGGAAAAACAAGGGACACAAATAGAAAACAAGACAGTTCCTTCTGTCAAGGGGCTTATATTGTAAGTGGGGAAGGTAACACATAGAGAGAGACTGAGCTGCAGCATGGATAAAGAACTACTGGTCCTTAGAGTTCATCAATAGAATAGATGGCAATGCCCAGGGGGTCTGCAGAGCATAATGGTAGGACAGATAGAAAGGTCTAGATAGCTAGTAGTCCTGATAGCTGGATAGTTTAGAGAAGGAAGAATTACTTAAATCACTTTTATGTTGCTTCTGGTTTCTTTGTCAAAGAAAAAGACATTTGGACTTAAAAGGATGGAACAAAAATGGTCAATTGGGAATGAAAATGCAAAATAAATAAGGAGGTAATAACAGAGCATATAACTATCCTTGAGTTGTTTAAGTCACTAGGTCAAGATGAATTATATTCCAAGGTACTAAAAGAACTGGAAAATGTTATAATTGACCTATCAGTGATCTTGGAAAGATTTCAGAGAACACAATATTTATCAGAAGACTGGAGAAGAACAAATGTCAGTTTTCAAAAAAGAAAGTATAGACTACATGCCATGTAGGCTAGTGAGATTTTCTTTGATTCAATTCAATTCAACATAACAACTAGTTATAAAGTACCTACTGTGTTTAAAGCATTGTGGGGATATGAAAGCAGGAAAAAAAGCCCTGTCTTCCAGGACCATATATTCTATTAGCTTTACTTCCTCCACTAGAAACCTCACTGTAATGGCAAGCAAATGAATACTGAGCACCTTGTTTCAGTTATTTAATCATTTAGCACCTTGTTTCAGTCCAAATGTCTTTGATCCTTGCCCTGATTATATTAAATGTTTGTAAGAAACAGAATCTGTGAATCCCACAGTGGGAGGGACTTGCCAAAGACAGAAAGAAGAAGGATGTAAGAGGTAGGCAGAACAGAGAAGAGCTACTGACAGATATAAAGCACGAGCACAACAGGGACACAGCAGAACTGAGAAGGGAACACTTGTGGTGGCCACCCTCTGTTTGTGTTTGTGATACTTTGTACAGAAGCCCTGGGACCTTACTAGAAGCCCTGAAAGAGGATTTTCTTGTCTGTTTACAGAAGTCCTGGAGGAGAGTTTCAGAGGTCCTAGGACTATGCTGATGATTTGTGTTGACCTCTTGGACCTTGTTTGTGTGTCTGTATTGATTTTACAGGCAGATAGTGAATTGATGATGGTGCTGGCAATGTGTGTGAATGTTGTTTGGGCTCTGTTAAGCATCGTCTTCCCAGAAACAGAAACTGCCAAAGACTTGAGGTGGACTGGACACTGTGAGCTTCATTATGGAGTGGGAACTGGACGAGGAACTGGACAAGGAGCTGGATGAGGAGACCTACCTACCTGTGAATCCAGGTGACAGTTGGGTAGATTCAGGCAAGACTTGGACCCATGGAAGAGGAACCATGGAATCTGGGAGCCAGCCTGGAGCCAAGATGAAAAGACCTCTCCTTGGGTACTTAGTGCTGACTGAGAAGATCATGATTTACTGTGGCCTAGGGGTGGGAGTACTTTGTACTTTGTACTTTATACATCTTAAGGATGATTGGAAACTAATCTCTAATCAAGAAGATTTTTTTGACTGAGAGATTAAGACAATGTGACCTAGGGGTGGGAAAACTTTGACCTTTGTACTTTGTGTCCCTTAAGGAGGATTGTGCCTTAAGGATGATTGAGTTAAGGACTTACTGAATGATATCTTCTGTTTAAATCTATGTGATTACTTTAGTGATAAGCTGTTATGTTATATCATTGTGAATGCTGTAATTTGGTTTCTGTGAATGTTTTGCCTTAGTTTGTTGATGAATAGAGAATTCACTATACTATGTGATCAGAACCTTAAATTTATTCACAGCAGCAGTCCTCTAGAGAGCTGCTTGTGCTTGACTTTACACTCACACATCCCCACACTTTCTCAGTCATGCCTCCTATTCGGACCTGTCCTTTGTCCTTTACCTCTGCTCCCTACCCCTCTCCCTACACCATGCCAATCTTACTCCCTTGGCATCTTATTGGTATTTGGAAGTTATTTCACTTGACCCCCAAGGGCCCTCATTTATTTCCCAGTCTGGTTCCAGCTCTCTTATGACTCAGCAAGCTCTCAAACATCTGGGAAAATTCTGGAACATATTAATATTAATGAGCATCTAGAAAAAATGATCACAAAAAGTCAGCATGGCTTCTTTCCTTCCTTTTCCCCTCCTTTCCTTTATCTCCCTTCCTCCCTCCTTACTTTCCTTCCTCCCTCCTTTCCTTCTTCCCCTTCTCCTTTCCTTTCCTCTTTCCTCAACTCTTCCCTTCCATTTCCATTCTTCCTTCCTTCCTTCCTTTCTTCCTTCCTTCTTTCCTTCCTTCCTTCCTTCCTTCCTTCCTTCCTTCCTTCCTTCCTTCCTTCCTTCCTTCCTTCCTTCCTTCCTTCCTTCTTAACAGAGTTAATTGGTAAATCAAAGAATTTATATAACAAAAGTTTATCTAGCTTTCAGAAATGTAGGTGAGACAATCTCACACTATCCTTAAAGGTAAGATGGAGAGAAGTGGTCAAGATCAATAGTCTCCAAAGTGAGACTATGGCATGACTCCAAGGGTGGGAAAGTGGGAATGAGAGGGAACCCTCCACTATTCTGCCAATTTGGGGTTTGTCTCCAACATAATTACACTACACCCTTTACCTATTATCACTCAATACTCCCTCGCTGTAGCACTCCCATCCTCCACCGGTAGCTTTGCCAGCTGATTACACAGTATAGTAAACTCTCTACTTATTCAGTAACAAACTAAGACAAAACCTTGATAGAAACAAAAGTACAGCATTCACAATGTTATAACAGCAGCTTAACACTAAAGTGGCCACATAGTTTTAAGCAAAAGACATTATTCAGTAAGAACTTAACTCATTCATCCTTAAGGAGCAAGCCTCCTTAAGGGACACAAAGTACAAAGATCAAAGTTATCCACCCCTAGGTCACACTAAATCATGATCTTCTCAGTTTGCATTAAATACCCAAGGAGAGGTCTTTTCATCTTGACTGGAGTCTGGCTCTCAGATACCATGGTTACTCTTCCATGGTCCCAACTCCTATCTGAATCTACCCAACTGTCACCCGGGTTCAAAGGCAGGCAGTTCCCAACTCCTCATCCAGTTCTTTGTCCATAATGAAGCCCACAATGTCCAGTCCACCTCAAGTCCTTCACAGTTCCTATTTCTGGGAAGATAAAGCTTAACAGAGCGACAATAATATTCATACACATAGCTGGCACCATCATCAATTCACTATCTGCCTGTGAAATCAACACAGACCACCAACAAGGTCTGAGAACTCAGCACAAATCATCAATATAGAAATCAACACAGACCCACAAACAAGGTCCAAAAGGTCAACACAAATCAGCAGTAAAGTCCCAGGACCTCCAAAACCTTGTCCTCCAGGACTTCTGTAAACAGACAACCAGAAAATCCTCTTTCAGGGCCTCCAGTAAGGTCTCAGAGCTTCTGAACAAAGTATTACAAACAAACATCAACACAGACAGAACAGACAAACATAGAGTGCCAGGATACCACAGGTTTCCTCCTTCTGGATTCTGCCACCACAAGAGTTCTCTTCTCTGTTCTTCTCAATTCTCTTCTCAGTTCTCTTCTCCCTCCATCCTGGGCCTCTCTTTATATATGGTAATTAGCTCCTCCCCACAACAGGAGTTCACAAATTGTGTGGTTCACAAGTTCTGCTGCTCAGCAAAGACTTGATATAATCATAGGCAAGAACTGAAACAAAGTGTCAACTAAATAGCTGAAACAAGGTGTTAACTAGTTCTTTGCTTGCCATTACAGTCACACAGTCAATATCTATCAATAGAAATATTTGAAACCACATCTTCATGATTGATTCTAAAGTTGACTCTTTAACAACTATATAACACTTCCTTTCAACAGAAATCGGACTCTGGGTTTGACATACTTCGGAAGACTGTCTGTCATGTCCCAATTATGTGTCCTGGTAAGTTAGCATGTCTTTCATGTCTTTCATGTCAGGCTGAATTGGTGCCCCTAAACAGGGTACCAATAAGATTACTATCACCACAGTTTGTCTCTTTCCAGATAAGGTTTAGGAAGAGTACTCTTCAGATTCCTTTCCCTCATTGTTACCACTTTGAAAGACTTTTTAAAGTAGACTCTCTCTGATAAGATGGAGAGTAGAGAGGCATTCTTCTATCCTTTTTACCTTTTCTGTCAATTTCCATTTTGTGCACATGTAGTAGTTATTTAACACTGATAAAAATTCAAACACGGTGTGTTTTCTGTAGGTCATTGGAAAAAAAAGCAACTTGCTGGAACGAAGAGCCTCAGTTTTCTATCTCTTTCATGGCCAATTCTCATGGCTAAGGGCCAGGCCATACTGTTTGCTAAAGGAAGTAAGATGGTATGCTTGTTGGCTAGGGTGTCCTGAATGAAGCTTTATCTATAGTAGCTTTTCCCTGACTTTTTCTGGGATAGGCCACTGCTTCCCGGCTTTCAATAGTGTGTTTCATCTATCATTAGCTGATTCCTGACTCAGTCCTAATGATAACAGAACCTTCTCTCAGGTGTTGTTCAAGACCTGCCATGTAGGGTAGTCACATTTAAAAAAAATGTCATATAGAAATCCAATTTCTAATCACTTCTTAACTCGTCCTCCACGCTTTTCTTCTTTCATCTCTGGCAAGACTTCAGAAATTATCTATCCCTTTCCTGTCTCAGTGGTCTTCTGGTTCCCCTGAGGCTAGTGAAACCTTATCTACTAGGACTTTTCCTACTTTTTTCCCCTCTCAATATTTCTTTCTCACATGTTTAGGAGCATTTGATCCAAAATTATCTGTTTTCTGCTAAAGCTTTACTTCAAGTTATAGCTGCTGATAGATTGATAGGTAGATACAGACAGGCAGACAGGCAAGTAGAAAGAGAGATAGAGAGGTAGATAGACAGACAGACAGAGGTAGGCAATCAGTCAGACAGAGCATTTGTTAAGCATTCACTTTGTGCCAGACACTATTCTAAGCTGATGATACAAATACAAGCAAGCAAGATAGTCCTTTTCTTTGAATAACTTTTACTCTAATGGAACTAAACAACACATAAAGGGGTACTGGAAAGTGGTGGAGTGAGGGTGGAAAGAGGGTACCCAAATGGGAGAATGATAAATAAAATATAGAAAGTTATGTGGAGAACTGGGCTTTGGCAAAAGAAAGCAAAGAACTCACCCTACCAGAACCAGAGGTGGAACTGAAGTTTCTGGTGGGGTAGAGATAGTCAGAAAGCCAACCATGAGGAAATGGAAGTAAACAAACAGTTCAGTTCACTTGCTGGATCAAGATACTAGCAAGATATGGAAAGAAAGAAAAAACAAACGAAGGAAGGAAGGAAGGAAGGAAGGAAGGAAGGAAGGAAAGAAGGAAGGAAGGAAGAAATTACTCACTTATCAGAATCAGAAAAGTTAGAGTTGAGTCCAAGTTTTTGACGGGGTGGATATGGTCAGAGAGTAAAGCTATGGGTCTATGAATCTTATGTAGTAGTAATCCAAGCTCTAAACATTTCTTTTAAAATTTTTCTACTCTGACTACTGACCAAATTCTAGGCACTATTTCCCTTTGTCTTGCTTCTGCCTTAAGATTCTTAGAACTAGAAAAAAAATCTAGCCCAATTTCTTTTTCATTTAACCATCAGAGGGCTCTGTTAGCCATTAACCTGATTTTATACATAGGATCATAGATTTAGGACTACAAGATAAAGGTCTTTGAAATCTAATCCCTCACTTTTAGAGATCAGGAAAAATGAGACTAAAAGAGATAAAGTTAAGAGGCTTGCCCAATGACAGCTAATAAGTGCCTATGGTGAGATATGAACCCAGGTTTTCTTGACTGCAAGTCTAATCCAATCTACAATTCTTCCTTCTCTTAGCTTCTCTGTGTCATTTTGTGGGTTCTGCAGCTCCAAAGTTTGTTTAGAGTCCCCTTTTTACATGGATTGGGGAAGGTGGAAGCAGGAGCAGCCAGGAGGTCCTGCTTCTACTCCTGCCATCTTGGCTCTGCCCTGTCTCCTTCTGAATTTTTCTATTCTTGTATGTATACTTTTAAAAAACTTCTTCAATGACCCTTTTTATTTTTTTTTAACATTACTAAAAATAGTTTCCTGCCCTTCCAAAACTACCAGCCATAAAAAAAAACAATCTAGTAACAAAATAAGCATAATGAAGCAAAACAAATCCATACGATGACCATGTCCTAAAATGTCTGAAAACTACCTCCTGAATCCATCACTCCTTTATAGTTGGATAGTATATAGAAGCCCATCTTTAATAAGTTTTTGTTGTTGTTGAGATTTTCCCAACCTAGAGTCTGAATGCAGGTGAAATATACTTTTAAAAATTTTTTTCTTCATTTTTTTTGGTCTGCATTTTGTTTTGCAACATGGCTAATAATGTTTTGCATGACTGCATATATATAATCTGTATCAAATTTCATGTCTCTCTCTCCCATTTGTTTATTTTAGGATTAGGCATTCTGATCTCACTCAGGCTAGAAGTGAAGTGGCTACTCACTAATCCCACAACTAATTGGCACAGGACCATTGACCTAGGTTGTTTAATTCCATTTTAGGCAGCTTTGTGGCCTCCAGATTCTGATGGCTCACTTATGTTGGTGAGTTTTAGTTTGAAGATCCAATCAGCTTAGCTCTCCAAAACTTAAAACTCCCAAGTTCAAGTGATTCACCAAAGTTTCTCCAGTAGCAGAGATGATAGGCATGAGATGACAGCAATTTGTTTTTTAAATTAAATTTCATTTTAAAGTTAAGTACTTTTTTTCTCCCACCCAGCTCCCTCCTCCCCATCCCCCCCACAATGGCAAAAGAAAAAGAAAACTTTTGTAACAAATAAACATAGTCAAGCAAAACAGATTCTCATATTGACCATGTCCAAAAATATGTGTTTATTTCTGTAGATTAGCCTATCACCTCTCTTTCAGGAGGGAGGTAAGTAGCATTCTTCTTCCTTATTCTTCTTGAATCAAGTTGATTTGAAGATTGATTGAATTCATTAAAGTTTCAAAGTTGTTCATATTTTTTTGGAGGGGGAAGGTAGGGCAATTGGGGTTAAGTGACTTGCCCAAGGTCACACAGCTAGTAGGTGTGTCAAGTGTCCGGGGCCGAATTTGAACTCAAGTCTTCCTGACTCCAGGGCCAGTGCTCTAATCACTGTGCCACCTAACTGCCCATTAAAGTTGTTCATTTTTACAATGTTATTGTTGTATTATAAATTCATTTCTTAGTTCTACTCACTTCACATTCATTTCACCCAGCTGTACTCTGGAAACGTTATTCCCCCATGGTTACTTTCTTCACCACTTTCCCCCTTTCCAGCTTCCTTTTGTGTGTTGTCTTCCCCCATTGGATTGTCATCAGGGACTGCTATCTTTGTTTCTGAATTTGCAAATGCTTAGCAAAGTGTCTGGCATGTAGTAGATGTTTAATAAATGTTTATTGAATGACTTTGCTCTGCCTCAGTCCATACGTGTCTCCCCAAGTTTCTCTGAAACTATTTTTTGTTATTCATGGCACAATAGTATTCCATTACATTAATATGCCATAATTTTTCCAGCCATTTCCCCTTATATCACAAAAAGAGCTGCTATAAATGTCTTTGTATATATGGGACCATTTCCTCTTCCTTTGGTATGCTTGAGAATATAGATTTAGTAGAAGTATTGCTGGGTCAAAGGATATGCACAGTTTTGGGGATTGGTTCCAAAATTACTTTCCAGAATGACTGGACCAATTTTTAACTCCACCAACAGTGGATCAGTGTGTTTATTTTTTCATAGTCCTTCCAGCATTTGTCATTTTCCATTTTTGTCAGCTTTGCTAATCTTATGGGTATTAAGTGTTAACTTAAAAGTTTTTAAAGATTTCTGTTTCTCTGATTACTGGTGATCTGGAACAATTTAAAAAATAAGGCTGTATACAGCTTTGGTCAAGTGAACCTCGTTTACCTCAGTTCCTCATCTATAAAATGGGCTTGAGAAGGAAATGGCAAACCACTCCAGTATCTTTGCCAAGAAAATCCCAAATGGAGTCATGAAGCGTTGGACTTGACTGAAACAACTCAACAACAACATAAATCACTTATATTTCTTTCTCTATCCTTTTTTCTTATGTTTCTTTTCCTCTTTTTACTCCTTGATCCCTCTTTACATAGAAGAAGATGGGTATGGAATGATAATGTGCTCAATATTAAAACTTTATGCTCGATAGAAACAGCTTTTATTCTACTGCTTTTCTGCTCCTCACCCAGACACCAATCACAAATTCTTACCCTTTCTTTCCTCTTTAAAAATCTTTCTTCATGATCCCCTATATTTATCCTCCTTATTTATCACTTTCTCTCTCCCTCTTTATTCCCATTTCTTGGTGAGATTTCTGTACTAAACTCCGTGTGTGTGCATGTGTATACACACATGCGCACACACATGTTTTACTTTCCTTTGACCAGTTCAAGTGAAAGTATGGTTCAAGTAATACCTCAACCCCATCTCCTTCCTCTTTTGTATAAATTTCTACTTGTGCTCCTTGATTGTGTGAGATAATATATTTTCTCCCAAATCTTCTTTCCTAGTGTATATTCCTTCCACACTTTCCATTCTTTTAAGATCATAAAAACATAAAAAACAGAACTAAGCAAAACACTCCCAGGCCCTCCATCTTATTTGATGCCCTCTGTGACCTCTATGTGATGTATATAAAGTTCAAGAGACATAGTTTCTAGTTATTAATCATTTTATTAATCATACTAGCAAATAATTCATTAAAAAGTTCAGTGGCACTCTCAAATACCAAAGACCCCCTCATGAAATCCACTTAGCACTTATATACCCTTGGAAGAGTGGGTGTTCCTGAGGGTAGCAATCAACTCCGATTGGTTAAGATTGAGAAAAATGAATATTATAATGAATGAAAGGTGAACTTATTCTAATGAGGGGTTATGGGATATGACTCTGGTAACTCTTGCTCCCAGACCACCCCTTGCCTCACCCAACCTAGAAAGGATCTACCTCTACCCAAGCCTGAGTAGAACACAATAAGCTTCCCCTCTTGGGTGGAGTCTGAATAAGATTGAAGAGAAAGTTAGTCCAATGTCTTTAACAGCAATGTCCTTCAGATGCTGACTTCGCTTAGTGGAGAATGAAGATCTAGGAAGGGGAAAACAAAAACCTGTTATCTCCTCAGTAATTGGTTATTTAATAATCATTTCTCTAATTTAATGACATTATGGTTCTTAGAGTATGCTTGTATCATCCCTTTCCCTGCCCCCCCCACTCTCCTGACATCTGATTATAATGCAAATACCTCATCCTTATAAAGTCTTTTCCATATTTACAGCTTTATGTTTCTTTTGACTCGCATGTTTATATTTCTAAGTTTTTATTGATCTCTGATTTTTTCTATTAGCAATATTTGGAAGTCCTCTAAAGGTCTATTTTTTCCTCTGTAGGATTATAACAAGTTTTTCTGGATAAGCTATACTTGGTTGTAAGCCTCCATTTTTTGCCTACTGGAATATCGTATTCTATGTTTTCCACTCTTTTATACAGTAGCTGCAAAATCTTGTGTGAAGCTATCTATGGATCTTCAATACTTAAAGTCCTTCTTTCTGGCTGCTTACAACAAATATATTTTAAAAATATGGAAATTCTGGATTTTGACTATAACATGTGAGTTTTCAATTTCGTCATTCAGGAGGTGACTAGTGGGTTCTATCTATTTTGACTTTTCCCTCTGGGTCTAAAGTGATTTAAACAATTTTCTTTCATGATTTCTTGAAGAGTGGTATCCAGATTCTTTCTTTGGTCATGGCTTTCAAGAAATCCATTGATTTCTAAAGTTATCTCTATTTGATATATTTTCCAAGTCTGTTGTTTGTTTTTATATTTCCTGTTGTCTCACAGATTCATTAATTTCTGTTATATCTTTTACTCTAGGCAGTTAATTCTCTTTCCATGTCTCTCTTCCATAGGTCTCTTATATTTTCCAACTCTTTCTTCTAGTATTCTCATATAACTTATAATATAATTTTCACTCTTAAAAAAACTTACACTGTTTCTTCTAGGAATTCTAATTGGTTTTGTGGGCAAATCTGCTTTTCTATGAGACTGTTTGTAGGTGACGATTAAGTGAAAAACAGTTGGATTGGTATGATCCTAATCTCCTCCTTTTCAGCCTCTATCTGGGTTGGTACTGAGGGTTAAGTTCTCCACTTCCCTACTCCTCATTTCTCTTTCCTTGCACTGTATCTTTCACTCCTCATGAGGTAATTTAGAAAATACCCTGACCTTTTTGGTCCTATCCCAGGCCAGCCCTCCATTGATAGCATACTGACTCTTTGTCTTAGACAACATATACGTTTGAACCCTGAGGATCTCTGACTGGAGCTTGGATTATACTACTCTTCCCTCCTTCCGCTAAGTGATGCCTACTGTGGACCCTAGGTCACATACTGAGACTGTCCCTGCTAGCAATTATTCTCCTCTTCCTCTTGTGAGTAGCAACGAAGTTTGTTAAAGCTCTATCTGTGTGGGATGATGAATTTCAACTGCACTCCCTTACATTACATAGATATTTTGTAGTTATTTTTCTTTGGGATTTATGTCTTGAGCATACCTGGCATCATTATAGCTCATATTTTTTGTTTATTCATCTGCTCTAGGCAACCCTGTGTTGCTGTCTGAGCTGAGAGCTAAGGGAGCCGAATCTGCAATTCCAGAGACCACCCCCTTGAACTGAGTCTAAGATGTGCTCTGGATGACCCCTTGCTTGGTGTTCTGGTCTTAAAGAAGAGAGACATGGAAAGAGAATTAACTGCCTAGAGTAAAAGATATAACAGAAATTAATACTAGAGTCTCCATGATGATATCCCATACTATTAGCCTGAGGTGGGGCAGCGGCTAAGACCAAGATCATTTCTAAGTGTCCCCATGCTGCTGGCTTGGCTTGGGCACTGAATCCCTGCTCCAGGCTCTTCTAGGAGACTTCAAGCAATTGGCCAAGACCTGTGCCCCGTCTTTAATACTTGATAGAAATGTCCCACATATTTAATACTTGATAGAATAGTTCCTGGGGGAAAATGTTCCTGAACTAAAATCAACCTTTGATATTTAGTAAACTGGTTGATTCTCAAGAAACAAATAGGTGAAAGAAAAGAACTCCTTCCCCACAGTAAAAAAGGAGGATAACAGAGTCCTTTGCTTTGGTCATGTCCTCAGTGCTAAGATGGTCAGAAGGCTACCTTCTAGACTTAGAAGAAAAATGATTCCACAAGTGCTATGTTTTCATCTTCTTCTGAAGGACTTTGGCATTTTGAAACAATGGGAATATAACATATAAAATAATAATTTGTCAAGTATAAATTGAATTTCTATTCCCCAGAAACCTCTAATTAGATGGAAATTACTCTATATGAAAACAGGGCTTTGTGATAAGAATACTCTAGACAAATTTTCCTTCACTTTACCTAATAAAGTGGATCTGTGATGTTTTCCTCCCAAGGACATGAGCAACATTTAGATACTATTATTTTTCCACAAGAATAGCAAATGTGACTCAGCGAAGATAGATGACAAAGCTAGGAAATAACAAGTCCTGAAGTGGCATTTCATTTCTCCTTAGTACATTTTACAGCTTTGTTACCAATGCACTATCACTAAAGATAACTTTATTTTATGAAAGTAGAAATTCATCTTTTAGAACATAATTGTCTTAACACAACAATCTGTGAGAAGCCAAACACTCCCCTTATTACTAATTATTTATTACTTATACACTTATTAGTTGTGTTGTATTCTTTCTTAGTGCCTCTGGCAACGCTGGTAGAGTGCTTGGCTCCCAACTGTGCCATTCCCCTACTCTGAACAGCACAGGAAATAACCCTCAGTAATTTGAATAACTCTGCCCAGTTGGTCCCTTAGGACCTGAAGAGATAATGGAGAGTGGGGGAATGGAAATTGTGTTGAGCACCTAGACTTCTGGGAGATGTTGGTAGGGCTGGAGGCATATTAGCTGGGCAGTGAGGGAGTGAGTTTGTAGACCTGATATTGGGGATGGAGACAAATTTAAAAGATATGGAGGTATATTCTTGACTACTGAATGCACTTCTGTGAGGTTTGCAAAGTTGTAGTGCAAGGATGAGATCCAAAGTTCAGTTTAGAACTGTCTCTAATAGCATTAGAGTTATAGGGAGGCCCGAACAAAGGAGATCTGGATAATCCCACAGAGTTACAGGATCTGCCTTTAACTGGGACAGTGCAGGCTGAATGTATCAGAAGATGTCAGGCACCATCTACTGGGAGGTGAGAAAATTGAAGCATTTGGGCAGGCTACCAAAAGAGGACCAAGGCCATATGCTGAGTAATTGCACACCTAAAGAGGCTGTGCAAGTTATCAGAGGAGCAGGGCTAGGAAATGAATACACACATTGTCCTGTAAACAAACCTGTCCATTCTTTTAGCTTTGCAGACCATGTTTTTGCAAGGGGAGTTAAAGGCAACACATTGATGGTTTGTGGGAAACAAGTATACCAGTGTACTCTTGGTGGGGCTCCGAATTGGCCCATCTCTTCTGGAAACCAATTTGGAACAATGCCCAGAACGTTCCCAAATTGTGCACACCTTTCAGTCCAACTATACCACTACTAAGTTAGTGCTCCCAAAGAAAGCCAAGAAAAAAAGGACTATACATACAGAATTATTTATAGCAGCTCTTTTCGTTATAGCCCCAAATTGGAAACTAAGGGGATGACCTATTAGGGAATGGCCAAATAAATGGAGTTCTATGAATGTAATAAAATATTATTGTGCTACAAGAAATGAGGAAATGGAAAATTTATTTTTAAATAACTTGGTTTTATTTTTGTTGTTGTTGTTTTTGAAGGGGGGAAGGCAGGGCAATTGGGGCTAAGTGACTTGCCCAAGGTCACATAGCTAGTAAGTGTTAAGTGTCTGAGGTCAGATTTGAACTCAGGTCCTCCTGACTCCAGGGCCAGTGCTCTATTGACTGTGCCACCTAGCTGCCCTTTAAATAACTTTATTAATTTTTAAAAAATCTCCATAATCGTCCCCCTCTTATGTCTCCCCTACCAGAAAGCAATCCCCATATAACAAATACTATTTTTAAAAACAAAAACAAAAAATAGAAAAATCACCAAAATTGATCAACACATCAAAATTTTCTTAAAATATTTGTAATATACTATATGCGTGAACCTGCCATATCTGCAAAAGGGGTTATCTTCTTGTATCTTTTCTTTTGATACACTCTGTACTTTATAATTTTGTAACATTCCCTTTTTTTGTGGCTGTTCTTTCTCTACATTGTGGAAGTCATCATGTATATTGTCTTCTTAGCTCTACATCAGTTTAATGTAGACCTTTCCATGCTTCTCTATAGTCATCATGTTTGTCATTCCCACATCGTAGTAACAATCTAGAATTGAACAACATTCAAGGAAACTGGGAAGAACATTGTGGACTGATGCAAAGTGAAGATGAATAGGGCGATATATATAGTGATGACTGTAGAGGAGATGGGGGAAAACAACTTGGAAAGACTTTACAACTCTGATCAACAAATGATAAACCAAGACTGTAAGGGAATGACAGGCCACTTGCCTTCGGAAAGAAGGTGATGAACTTAAATTGCAGGTAGACTTTTATTTTCAGACATGACCAAAGTAGGAATTTATTTTGCTGGATTATATTTCTAGATGGCACGGTGGGTAAGGGTGTTGGACTTGAGAGTCAGGAAGACATGAGTTCAAATTGGACCTTGGACACTTGCTGTGTGACCCTGGGCAAGTCCCTTAACCTTCGCCTGTCTCAGTTTTTCTCATCTGTAAAATGGGGATAACAATAGCACCTACCTTGTAGGGTTGTCACGAGGATCAAAGAAAAAAAAACCACGTACAGCAATTTTTAAGCGTTAAAAAGCATTATAAATGGTAGCCACACTATGTACCAAGGGCTTTACTTTTTAGGAGTAGTAAGAGGACATATTAATTTTAAATGCTTGTTTATTGGAAAAACTAAAAATGAACAATAAAAAAAGACAACACTGTGCTGAGTGGTATAAGTTCCCAGATTATCTATGTGGGTGGAGGCAACTGGAAAATCCAATAAAGCAAGGGTTCTTAACTTCTTGTTGTGTCATGGATCCTTTTGGCCATCTAGTCAAGTCTATGGACGTTTCTTACAATACTTTTTTTTTAATGCATAAAAACACAGCATTACATAGGAATCCAATTATATTGAACTACAACTATCTTTTTTCTTTTTTTGAAGTTCATGGACCCAAGGTTAAGAATCCCCACCCTAAAGTATATTTAGGGCCTTTGTGTTATGGGAGAGCCCTTGAAACAAAGGTTATGTTGGTTGTGGTATAGTAGAAAAACACTCGATGAGTGAGGAGTTCTAGGTTAATTTTTTTTGAGGGGGGAAGGCAGGGCAATTGGGGTTAAGTGACTTGCCCAATGTCACACAGCTAGTGAGTGTTAAGTGTCTGAGATCACATTTGAACTCAGGTCCTCCTGACTGTAGGACTGCACCTGACCAGTGCTCTATTGACTGAGCCACCTAGCTGCCCTCTAGGCTAATTTTTATACTACTAGTTGTGTGATTCTCAACCAATCACTTTCCTTCTCTAGGCAGAATTAGAAGATCACCTGGGTCTTTTCCAGGCCTCTAATACTAATTCTGTTATGTGTCCCCATTTCAGGCTTAAAAAAAATTAATCTTACCCATAAAGTTAACCCACCATTTTTTAACTATCTTTAACTTTTCATTATTTCTCTGACTGGATTCTCTGTTCCTTTCCTCCCACATTCTACTTAACCATACTTTCAGTGTCCACCTTTTCACCAGTCCTTCCATTACTTCAAAACCCACCATCCAGAAGACAGTTCTCTCTCTCACCTTCCCCATTGCTATTGCTTTCCCAGTGAGAAAACTGAAGCTTATAGTTAGGGTTAGGGTTAGGGTCAAGGTCTTAGAGATGGTACATCACAGAGTTGGGCCTAAAAGTCTTCTTCTGCCAAATCCAAAATTCTTTCCACAAGCGTCCTAACTGGTTTCTCTGCTTCCACTTTCTCCTCCATCCAATCTATCCTGTATCACTGGCAGACAGCTCTGAATATATCACTACTCTGCTAGAGGCTCATCTTTGCTCAAAAATCAAATTTAAAAAATTTTCTCCATGGTCTATTCTTAAACCTACTTTTCTAGATTTACTGTATGGGTGCCTTTTGTACAACTTCAGGTTTAACTATCCTATACTCTTTTCTCTAGCCAAACTGGACTACTTAGTAAGTTCCTAGACTTTCGCTACATCTTTGTGCCTTTGCTTTCATTCTCTTTCTGCAATGTGTCCTCCCCAACTGTCTGTTGAAATCAAATGTGTCTTTCAAAGCATAGTTTATGCTATCTCCCTGAAATCTTCCGCAATCTCTCCAATAAGAATTGATCTCCCCTCCCCTTTGAACTCTCCATATCACTTTGTAGTTTTCTTGTGCCCTTTTCACATTCTATTTTGTACAGAATCATTATATATGTCTCACACATGGCAGACAGTAAATGTTTCATTATTAGTTTTAGCAGAGGCTCCCAGTTTTCTATAAATTAAATTCCAAACTTCTTAGCCTGGCATTCAAGGCCTTCTACAATCTGGTCCTTATCTTTGCTTTCAGTTTCCTTTCCCCTGCATTCAGCTACTCCAGTTACATTTATCTATTCATTACCTCCTAAAGGTAGCATGAGTTAGGGCTAACACCCTGTCCCCTGCCACCCCATATGCAGCTTACGTGGAGAGAACAGTCCTCTGTCTGCTACTGGTTCATTTTCTTACTCATTCTCTTCTCTTATTCTAAAGTAATTAAGGGATGTAGTTATTTCCTCATAAATTATTTAAAATTGCAATAGCTTTCATTGATCAATAGGCTCTCAGTCATACCCCAGTTCTTTAAATATCATTTATTAAACCCAAGAAACAACTTTTTATGTAAACTTGCACTTACTTTTCTCTCTCTTAAAGCCTCTCATCTCCTAGGCTTAAATAAACATCAAGGTAGCTAGTTATGCAATTTGTTAGTGGTACTACAAACAATAAAACAAATAATTATAATGTAGCATCTCTGAGACAGAGCTTAGCCAGTCACCTCTAACCATCACTATTACTGTGAATTTCCCAATTCTGAAAACAACATTAACTGTTTTAGATTGCTAATTAAATTCTCTTCTCAACAATCATCTTCAGAATGTTTCTTTGTAAGAAAAGATTCCAGACAGTTTCCTCTGGGAAGAAATTTTCTTAGTTCTTACTCTGCCCTCTCTGTATCTCTCTAGCCATTACAGATTCCAAAATGACAGTTAAACTGCTGGTATCTCAATATTCTATTCCCTCTTAAAGATAAGAGATTATCCATAGTGCCTATGTAAATGGCTGATGAGACATATCCAGGGGGTCCCAAAAATCATAAAACAGTTTTAAGCTTTAATAGCTACTTAAGCTATTAAACTTCACTAATACTTTTAGGACATAATACACACACATATATGTACATACACACAGCACACACACATACATGCACACATACATTGTATATGTATACACACACACACACCATTTATATATGACCTTTGGTTCGGTCATCCCCTAATCCTTGGGCATATGGTATGTTTCTAACTTCTAGTTATTGTTAGTAATACTACTATGGATATTTTATCTATGTAGGTCTTTTATTGTAGTCATAATCTATTTGGGGGTATTAACTGAGTAATAGGATCTCTGGGTAAAAAGGGTATATGAAGAGTTTAGTATATTTTCTTTTAAAAACTTTTAAAAGGGGCAGCTAGGTGGCACAGTGAATAGGGTACTGGCCCTGGAGTCAGGAGGACCTGAGTTCAAATCCGGCCTCAGACAATTAACACAAAAACTAGCCATGTGACCTTGGGCAGGTCACTTAACCCCAATAGCCCTCCAAAAACAAAAAAAAAAACCCAAAAACCCACACATTTACTTATTTATTTAAAGCAATTGTAATCTTGCTCAAGATTACAAGGCCAGTTTTTTTGTGTGGGTGTTAAGTATCTGAGGCCGGAACTGATCCCAGGTCCTCCTGACTCCGGGGCTGGTGCTCTTACTTACTGAGCCACCTAGCTGCCCCTAAAAAAAATACATTTAAAAATTACATTTTACTTTCAGTTCTGTATTCTCTCCCTCCCATGCCACGCCCCCCTATTGAGAAAACATATGTAAGTGCATATATACAGACATACATATATGCATACATAGCATATGTATGCATGTATATAGTACATTATGGCATAGTCCAGGGGTGGGGAAACTGAGGCCTCAAGACCACATGTGACCTTCTATATCCTTGGGTGCAGCCTTTTGACTGAGTCCAAGTTTTACAGAGCAAATACTTTTATTAAGGGGATTTGTTCTGTGAGGTTTGGATTCAGTCAAAGGGCTGTAACACTTGAGGATCTAGAGGGCACATGTGGCCTTGAGGCCGCAGGCTCCCCAACCCCGATATAGTTTATAGTTCATTATAATTGTCATTGTTCTTTTGGCTCCACTTTATTCTCTATCACTTCAAATAAGTATATATGTACTTATATATATATGTGTATACATATATATATTGTGCATGTATACATCTATATTCTTGCCTTTATTCATATTATTCTTCCCACCCAGAATGCTCTCTTTTCTTATTCTTTGCTTTTTTTTTTTTAAGGTCAGTCTTCTTCTTTATTGATACATTTAAACACAACAGATATGTCTGAAATATGTCCACAAAGCCATTCCCTTTAAACAGTTAAACATAACCACCTAAAAATTATACTTTAATGTTGATAGTTTTATATCAACATTGTGCACTGTATTTGACCCATCTTGTTGCCTTTTAGATTTTTGTTTGTTTATAGTATATTATAACAGTCATTTTTCTTTTGGCTCAACTTTCTCTATTCTCTAACACTTCACATAAGTGTTCCTATAATTCTTTATATTTGTCATTACTAATTTCACAATAATATTCTCATATTTTTTTGGATGCTTCAGACATTCTGCAATTAGACACATATCATGTTTCTAGCTTCTGGTTATCATCAACAATGCTGCTGCAAATATTTTCATATATATGGATTTTATTTTTTTATTGAAGTTTATTAATTTTTTGCAGTTATTCACCTATTTGGGAGAATAAAATGAGTAGTAGGATTTCTGATGAAAAGGGCATAAATAATTTAGTATACTGTAATGGGAATCTGAAGATTTTCCCAGCCCCTTTGCCCCTTGATGGCTTAAGTGCCTGGGAGAACCTTCCCTTATTTGAAAATCTACTCTGTCCCCTAATAGGCTGAATGTGGTCACATGGAGCCTGTGGTGGGAGGCTTGTTTTTCAGGAATGTCCACAATTTGCTACTTTGTGATTGGGCAGTGGGTCAAGATGGTTGTGACATTCTCTGACCCAGGAGATGGCTATATGTACCCTGATGTGAGGTTTTGCTTTGGGGCTCACTTTGGGAAGAGTTGTGTGGTTTGGCCAGATGAGACTCTGGGCAGCAGTTGAGCCCCTTGGCTTTGAAAACCCAGATGTTAGTGCTTCCCTCTCTGGTAACTAACTAGGTATGGATATAATGGTCAGACAACTGGAAGCCCTGTCTGCTGAATTGTGTTATTTTCCATTGTAACTTCTGTTTGTATTCTCTAAAGTTCAGGTTGCTGACTTTTCACCCTGAAGTAGGTAAATGATATATGTTTGATTGATTAAAGTAAGATTATTAACCCATTTCGAGTTGCTTTCCTTTAGAAAAGCAGATCTAAGAACCTGTGCTAGCAGCCATCCTGGGTATGCTAGGGTGCTTGCTGCTATACACACACACACACACACACACACACACACACATATTTAATTTTAAATTATATTTTACTTGTAATTTTATATTCTCTCCCTCCCATGCCATCTTTGCCTCAACCCAAACCCTACCCCACCATTGAGAAAGCAAGAAAAACATCAGCCCTGCTACAAACTTGTATAGTCAGGTGAAACAAACTCTTGCCTTGGCTATGTCCAAAAAAGTATGCTTCAATTTGTACTGAGTCTTATCACCTCTCTATTAGGGGGTGGATAGCAGAGATCATCTTGAGGCCTCTGGAATTATGATTGGTCATTATGTTGATCATAATTCCTGTCTTTTTTTTTTTTTTTTTTGCTTTTTGGAGGGCAGTTGGGGTTAAGGTTAGCCTAAGGTCACACGACTAGTTTTTGTGTTAAGTGTCTGAGGCCCGATTTGAACTCAGGTCCTCCTGACTCCAGGGTTGGTGTTCTCTTTACTGTGCCACCTAGCCACCCTATTTCCTAAGTCTTTCAAAGATATTTCTCTTTATAGTACTATTTTTATTGTAGAAATTGTTCTTCTAGTTCAATTCATTTCACTATGAATCTGTTGATAGAAGTTTTTCTAGGTTTCTCTTAACATCCCCTTCATCATTTCTATAGCATCATAAATATTATGTCACATTCACATACCATATCTTGTTTGGCCATTCCCTAGTTGTTGGGCACTCCCTCAACTTCTAATTGTTTTGTCACCACAAAAAAAGCTATAAAAATATTTTTGTATTTGTAGGTCAAGGTGTGGACCCAAAGCAATCAGGCAAGGGGGCAAATACATAAAGACAAGAAATAAAATGCATATTCAGAGAAAGGTAAATAGGCCGGTTTGACTGAAACAAAACATGCGTGAAGTAGAATAATATGAAGTAAATTTGGAAAATAAGTAAGTGAACCTACTTTGCACTTTCCCTTCTTTTCTGTTCCTCTTCCCATCCTCAGCTGCCTTTGCCTGGCTGCCATTGTCTCCTCAAAGCTTCTCTTTTTCTCAGTACTTGTTTATGCTTTCTCCCGCCTACAATTTCTAGGTTTACTTATTTGTATTAGGTTTCCTCACCAGACTGTAAGCTCTTTAAGGACAGAGATTTGTTTTGTTTTGTCTTTGTAGCCCAAGTAAGTACCTTGCACATTGTAATTGCTTAACAAAGCTTGTTAGAATAAATTGAATCTTTGCCAATTTGATGGATGTGAAGTGAAACCTCTGAACTATTTTCATTTTCATTTCTCTTATTATTCAGTCTTATTCTTCCATCTAGTCATAGTTACAATCCCATTCACTTCCTTTATGAATGAATCCTTACTGAACCCTCCACCCATTAATGACCTCCCTTTTCTGACCTTCCAGTCAATACCTATTTGTAAATTTGTTAAATTTGGCATTTAATCTCAGTTGTCTCACCTATAAAATGAGATTGGACTCCATAATCTCTCACATACATTTCAATTCTAAAATACAATGATTCTACGTACTATCTTGTATTGTATTTCATGTATTTGTGCTGTCTGGTCAATTAGAATGTAAACTTCTCGACAGCAGGAATTGAGTTTTATGCACATTTACATACATAAGGCCTACCACAGACCCTTAGCCAATAAATGTCAATGATGAGGTTGGATAAACAATGGCAGAAAGTGTGATCCATGGTCTGATTAGAATTATTTCACAAACATTTCTAAGACAATGTTCACATATTTTATATTAACTGCTCCTTCAAATCAAATAAATTAACCCAGCATTATGTTTTTAAAATTTTATTGATATCTTTTATTTTAACATCACCTTTGTTTCCAAATATTTCCCTGTTCCCTCCCTCATCTAATATGCCATACCTTAAATATATACATAAAAAGAGAGGGAAAGGAAGAAGCAGTTCAGCAAACTAACCAAAACATTAAACCAGTATGACAGTGTATACACAATATTACACAACCATAGTCCTCCACTTCTGCAAGGAGGTGAAGAAGATAGCTAGGCATGGTGGTGGACACCTGTAATCCCAGCTAGGAGAAGCGGCTGGATTTCTTGAACTCTGAAGTTCTGAGCTTCAGTGGGCTACCTCTCCAAGGTCTGGTTGGGGCTAACTTGATTTGAGGCCATGTGGACTTCCTATTCCTAGCAAAGGGGAGAGTAAAAGATGGAGCTGTAAAAAAAAAAAAGTTTGATAGTTGTTTCCCTGCCCAAGCAGCCTTCTAACCATCTCTGTACACATATCCGTTGAAAAGCCACTATACTCTTTACTGCTACATACACCGGGGAAAAAAAGGGCTGTAGGATCAGAGAGGAGTACCCCCAAATTTTTGATCCATTGTTCTACCTAAGGAGACGGACGAGTAGAGCTGAGAAGCTGCTCCCCTGATTGACTGATTGAAGAGAACAAGGTCAGGGGACCCTCAGGAGTCCTATGGCCTAGAGTTCTAAGTTTTCTGGTTGTCAGGTCACGTGTTCCTAGGCATGTTCCTTCTTGCCAGGATTTGCACCTGCTGCTCAGCTCCTCCCCCAGTTGTGAGGCAATATTTCTTTTCTTCAACAATTCAAGTTTGGCTAGCTCTGAAAGTTAATATAGGTGTTGGCCTTTTTCCAAGAGGGAGTAAATTCTCAATCAAGGACGTCTTGCTCCACTGACAAACAGAAAACTGCCTCCTCAATCCTGAAGACTATAGTTTTGAATCAAGGGTCCTACCCTAATAATGAACAGAAAACTACACAATGAACTCATGCCCTTTTGGGGACCACAGAGATCTATTGTACTAGATGGAGTCAGGTGAGGGAGGAACAGCATATTCTATGTCCCATATGCCCCAGTTCCATTTAGCTTGATGTGATGTTATGAAGTCTTTTATGTTGCCAAATATGGTTGACCAGGCAGCCTTGAAACAACCTCCTCATTGATTAGCTAATAGCTAATGTATCATAACTAATCAAGCAACTCCAAACATCCTAGCAGGTAGGATAACAACAAAGGTTAGGAAGGCAAAGTTAAAACTAGGGGATCAAAGAGCTACAGATTATAAATGCTAGAAGGGATTCCAGAGAGAATCTAGTGAACCACTCATTTTACAGATGAAGTAATAAAGGCCCCAAAGAGTGAAATGACTAGTCCAAGGTCATTTAGTTAGTGAGTAAAAGAGTAAGAACTAGAACAGTTTCTTGAATTCCACTAGGGCTCTTCCCATGGCTCAACCACCAATTTGCTAGGATCAAGAGAACTCTGTGTGTGTGTTATGAGTAATAGGAGGTCTGGGTTCCAAAATACCTGCCTACGTGTAACCATGCTTCCTTGATTCAAGATAAAATAAATGAAAGAGTGAATGAACATTCAAGGCTTTCCACAATATGACCTCCATCTAATAGGCTAATTACTAGTAAATAGGAGTCATGCTCCTCATTAAAAGAGGGAATACAGAAGAGAATGGAAAGATTTTTGGTTAATCCATGTTAGTTCATTCATTTCCAAGTGTTTACTGAATACCCTTTCCATATAGTCCTGTTCTGGTACTTCTTTGTGGCATGGAAATTTAAAATTTCCTTAGAAAAGGAAAAACATCTGGCAAGTTTCTATTAAATTGGAAAACATTCTACTATGGGCCCAGAAACGAGTGCTATAAGTTCTTTCTCCAAAGACCAACTTAGCTAAGACTACTAATGATTTTTTTAGCCACTGCAAATCTTAAATATCCCAGGATCTTCATACTATTATTAACTCACCTTTATCCTGGATTTCTTCACTTCACACTCTTTCATCTCCATGTACCAAGAGAAGCTGGGTCCTCTCCAGAAGATACTACATTCCAGGACACTGCTTCATCTTACAACTTCTAATGATTAGTTGAATAACTTGGGAATGTTTACCTCGGAGAAGAAGGGGATCTTGATCTGTTATATGTAAGGATTAGATTTATTTAGCTTGGTTCCATAGGGCAGCACTAGAAGCTCTGGAGGGTGAGATAGGGAGAGGAAGTTAGAGACAGATGGATAGATGGAAGGTAGAAAGATAGATGGATAGAGAGAATATTTACTAAGTGACCACCATGTTCCAAGCACTTTACTAAATGCTGAGGTTATGAAAATAAGAAAACAAATTTCTCCCAAGGAATTTACATTCTGATAGGGAAGACAAAATGTAAAGGAGATCTGGAAAGGGGGAGGGAAGGTGACCTAGGAGGCCAACAAGGCAGCCAGGTAGAGGTAGAGTAGATCCATGTAGAGATCTGAAGGGACTTGTAGGTTCTGTGTAAGGAAAAGCTTCCTAACAATTACTGTCCCAAAGCAGGATGAGGGTACATCAGGAAGAAGGTGGTGGGTTTCCCTTCACTGGGAGTCTGTAAGTGGAGGCTACAAAAACATTTATTCAGAATGTTGTAGAGAGGATTCTTATCCAGGGTTTGATGTGACCTCTGAGGTTTCTTTGAGCTGAGCTTTTAGAAGGCAGGGCTGATATTTATCCATGGAACCTAAATAATTGACTTCAGCAAAAAATTTTTAAGTGCTTACTATATGTGAGGCACAGTGCTAAGTACTAAATTTGAGTGGCTTAAAAGCTAACCCTTTTAATGAATACTAATTTTTAGTGCCTTTCTTTAAAATTACTCAGAATGCTTGCTTTATCTTTCATTTGTCCTGATGCCCTAAGAAGTAGCATTATTACTTCCATTTCACTGGAAGCCTTCCCAAGTTAACCCCACCCTATTCTGATCATCTCTTTTAATTCACAACCTTTTAGAACTTATGGATTTCATTTGCACTATTTTGCATGTTTTATGATTTAAGTTGTTTTAGATATGCATTTTATCCTTTCCTAAAAAGAGTGTATGCTTCTTAATAGCAAAGTCATCTAACCCAATTTTGGACTGAGTGTCTGCTCTACAAGCCTCATTGTGTTTAGCACTACTGTGTATAATTAGCCTAATACACTTGTAAGAATTAGAAATATATAACTAGGTGTCAAATTGTGGGGTATAAAATATAAGCACTATAGGGGTTCAGAGGAGAGTGAGATCAACATGGTCCTGAGTAGCTGGGAAAATTTCAAGGAGCTTTCCAGAGCTTCTAGGAGTTTCTCATCTCTTTTCATTCCCATTGCCTTTATCCTACCCTAGAATTTTTATCTCATGCTGCCTCTAATCTTTCTGCCTATTTAAAGTATCCTGCACATGGATTAATCTCAAAACAATATTCTCACCATTACCCTATTCAAGATCTCCTAATGGTTCCCTACATACAAAGAAAGTACATAGTCTCAGAGCTGTAAAGGACCTCCGAGGCCATCTTTGTATTGATTCTCTAGTGCCTAGAATGTTCTCTTTTTCTCTCTGTCCCTGGGTTCTCTCATGACTCAGCTCAGATACTACCTTCTGAAAGGTTTCCTAACTTCTAGAACCTCTTCCCCCATTCCTAGCTTCTAATGCCTTCCTCTATAACATTACCTTCCACCTTTTTCCCCCTTTTTTTTCTAATTAAAGAGGCCATCCCTTCACTCCCTTCTCAAAGAGGCCTATTCATTGAATGGGTTTACCTCACTCAAAGTGAGAACTTGGAAAGGCCTTAGCCTAAAAGGGCCAGGGTCTCCCATTGCATCCTGGGTCATCTCCAATCATCCTGATGAATATCTGGTCACTGGATCCATCTGGAGAAGAAAGTGAGGCTGGTGACCTTGCACAGCCCTCCCTCACTCAAATCAAAGTCAACTGCAAGTCATGTCATCATTTCCCTGATGCCATGGTCTTCTTCAAAATGAAGGACAAACACAATAACCTTCCATCTACTCTGTGTTGAGTATATATATATACATACATGTTTTCTCTACCATTTAAGCTAACCAAATCAAGAATATAAAAAAAGAATATACTATATATCCCATACAATATATGTGACAAGTGGTCCCCCAGCCTTTGCTTGAAGTCTTCCAGTGTGGGGTAGCTATAACTTCCCAAGACAGTCCATTATACTTTTGAAAAGCTTTAAGTGTTAGGAAGTTTTAAATTTGCCTCTTTACAACCTGCTCCTATTGCTGCTTCTACCTTCAAAATGAGTCTATTCCTCTTTGCACATAATAACCCTTCAAGAACTTGAAGACAGCTATCATGGCCTCTCAAGTCTTTTCTTCTGGCTCAGCATCCTTGGTTTCATCAGTTGATACTCATATGGCATGATTCCAAGGCCCTCATCCCCTTCTTCTGAATGTTTACCAGCTAATCAATGTCCCTCCTAAAATATGAAGCACTGACCTGTCTACAACATACTAGTCTTGAACAGATCAGGGCAGAGTAAAGTCCTGGGCATTATATAGCCCAAGACTGCACTAACTATTTTGGCTTTTATATTTTCTGTCTGATTTATATGTCTTCTATCTTGTATTAAGATGTATCAAACACAGATTTCTCAGCCTGGTATCCAAAGCAATCTCATTAAACCATATCTTTGACTATTGCTTAACATGAACCCTTTGTTTAAGTCAGACCAATTACCTCGCTTTTTTGTCTGCTATCCCCAAACATGTTATGCTTCCTTCTCTCTTTTCCTCCCCTCTTCCTTTCCTCCCTCCTTTTCTCTCCCTTATTTCCTTCCTTCCTTCTCTTTTCCCTCTCTCCCTTTCTCCCTCCTTTTTCTTCTCTTTCCTTCCCTTCTCCCGCCTTCCTTCCTTAAATTTCTTACTATGCTGTCTCCCATGATTCATCTCCCAACAACTTGAGCTGACATTGATCTCACAGCTCTGAATTAACTGCTTTTACCTGTACCACACACATTAGTATGCACTGACACAAATAACAAGGTGTCTGTGGAAGAAGGTGGTTCAATTTGAGCACTATCTTTGTATTTTTTTTCCTTTCTGGATTTTACTTTAGGAAAAGGTGGTGGTGCCTTGCATCTTAATTTAAATAAAAGCAAACCAGATCTTCACCTTAGGATTTGTGTTTGTTTTTTATTCTGAATTGGTCACAGCCTTGCTTGGTGAATGGTTTCTTGGCAGAAAGCCTAAGCCTGTATGGTCTTGGCAGAACTTATGCAGGATGGGGCCCTTGAGAAATAGGTCAGAAATATTGCCAAACAATCAAAAACTATAGATGCAGTTTACCTAATGTGTGGAATTTCCCAACTAGGGGTTTTGCCTTTGCGGTTGCATTAGTCACAGTAACATTTTCTTAAATTGCAGGTTAGAATGGAATATTTATATAAATATTTATAGGAACTCTAAAGGGAGGGGAGGAGGTTTGAACAGGAGGGCTCATGTATAGTTATAGGTGAGCTATTCAAACCTTCCAGGATTCAGGGTTAATCTAATAACTACTTTTTAGACCTCAATCCAGAGGTTATTAATCTAGGGTCCATGAACTTGAAAAAATAAATTTTAATTACTATTTCAATGAATTTGGTTCCTTTAAAATCCTATAGGTTTTGCATATTTAAAAATATTATTCTGAGAAGGGCTCTATAAGTTTCAAACAGACTGCCAAAGAGATTCATGACATAAGAAAGGTTAGGAACCCCTGTCTTAATCAGTCATCCTAATACAATCATCAAGTGATCAAATGTGTCCGCTAGGGACCTTGGAAAAGAATGCACAGGAGGCACAAAGACAGCCATGTTTCATCCTTAGCAAGTTTGGTTGTTACAGAATGTCTGTATGTCTGAATAGAAGTTAAAACAATAACATGCAAATGTGTTGTTATATCTTTACAAAGGGGAATAGAGGACCTTGCTTCAATATGGATCTTACTGGGACTAATTTTATTATCTAGCTCATTTTTGCAGTTATACATTGTGTTTTCCTGTTACCATGAGTATGTACCTTTATGTACCCTTATCATACCAAACCAATGATCAAATGTTCTTATAGTCATTGGATCTTAGATCTTGGTCTCTAAGGGACCATGTGGAGGCCATCTAATTCAACTTCCTCATTTTACAGATAAGGAAATTGAGGTCCAGAGAGATGAAATGACTTATCCAAGGTCACATAGAGATTTTGACTCAGTGATTTCTTAAATTTCAATGCAGGGTAGACTGCTTATACAAGTATTTAAAAGGATTCTCATTGCGGGGGGGGGGCGTGTTGATTCATTTAATTGTTGTATAACATTTTCAATGTTACAGAGGCATTAGAGATGATATTATTTCACCTAGACAAGCAGCTAGGCACAGTAGATTGGCAAGGAAGAATATATTGATTAGAAGAAGATGGAGGTATTATCTACAGTGTTACCAGGTTGAGGCCAAATAAGTCACAGTTCCTGTGGGAGATTATGGACACTATAAATATGTTAAATTTTGACCAGGGTAGTTAACATCAGCCCACACACATTCAATGGCCTAATGAGATGTATGGGTCCAAGCTCAAACTCCTCAGTTTTGGCCATGGTCTAGCTCTAGATGCTAAAGAAACAGAAATATTGTTATTTCATGCATGTAATTCTTATCTTGCAGGGACAAAAATACTTCTGTCTCAATAGAGCAGCTACTGTCTACACCATCAATGCAGATTGCAGTCCCTCTATGGCTTCCCATCCTGGGTGATTCTCATTTCTATTTCTATATTTTAAAATATTATTTTTAATATTTTTATTTCTTTCTATTAATGTTCCACAGAAGATCCACCCAAATAAGGAAGGTTTGACACCCTCCACTGGTTCATTTGAGATCTTGAAGATAGTGCTGTAGTATTTGGGCTCTCAACCTATTGTCTTTAATTCTCACTTTGACTGGAACTCCTGTCTTTCTAGTCATGTGTAATAGCTAGCATTTAAATAGTGCTTTATAAATATTTCATTTCATCCTCACAACTGTTGCTGTAAGGATCTCTAAATGAGATATTATTTGTAGTTGCTGGTTGATTGTTGTCCTTTGTTCTTAAAGAGGACCAGAATGACATCACTATGTGTAATGGTATTGGTAATTTGAAGATCTTCCCTGCCCCTTAATAGACTGAATGTAATCACATGGAACCTGTGGTGAGAGGAGTTTGTTGAATGGGTGAAGCAGGAAGGGGTGGAGCAGGAAATGAGTCAGAGCAGTTAGAATGGAGGGACAGATAGGATTGTGAGTGTTTATTTGTGGGAAGACCCAATGTAATGAGAATGGGAATTTGAAGATCTTCCCTGCCCCTTAATAGACCTACGAGGGATTTTGAAGACACCCCCCCCCAGCTTTGAAAGTAAACTCTGCCCCCTGATAGGCTGAATGTAATCATATGGAGACTGTGATGGAGGGAATTGGCTAAAGGGTGGAGCAGAGCCCACAGGAAGCTTCCCTCCTGTGAAGATAAACTCTGCCCCCTAATAGGCTAAATATAGAAACATGGAGCCTGTGGAGGGAGGAGATTTGGTGAAGGGAAGAAGAGTCCACAGGAAGCTGGTCAGAGCCAGAGAGATGGTGGGAGAGAGAGGAGGCTGAGGAAAGGAGATAGAGAGGTTTGTAAATAAATATTGATCTTGTATTGGTTTGTGGGAAGGCTGAAGGATGCTGTGGCTCTCAGTGTTATTATGGCTTCTCAATATCTTTGCTACTATGATGGAATCAGCTTACTGGTTTGGGGATTCAGTTTTCCGTTGTCTAAATAAATGCTTTAGTTCTGTCCTCTACTGGAGAGTTTGGTATATTATGTGATTGAATGTCATGTGATACTTATAGTCATGGTTTTTATTGTGATCATGGGCTCTGTAAATATTGCATTGGTGCTACACCCAAGCAGGAGAAAAGTTTTGGGATGGTGTTGCTTCCTGCAGTGATAAGGAATATTGACTTCTTTGTTGCTATGATGGATTCGGTTTTCTGGTGTTGAGATTTGGCTTTCTGGTGTCTGAATAAATGTTTTTGCTTTTGTCTTCTATATGGAGAGTCTGTTATATTTTGCGATTCAGAACTATGCTGGCATATTCATAGTCGCTGTCAGTGCTGTGAATGTTGTCTTGGTGATACACTATGAGAGAGTTACAAGTGTGTGTCCAACAAGTTACAGTGTGTCCAACTATGGTGGATCAGAACAATACAAGCTCAAAATGTTCCACCATAGGTTGGGCATAAATAGTCTATGTGAACATCTGGGTGGATTCTCTAAATTCGCACATCTCATGTTCCTTTTGAGGTACTTTAATTCTACTTTGTTCATAGAGAACAGCATGTTCTTTGATGAGGGCACACCATGCTGGGCAGTCCTTTGCCAGTGTCTCTCATGTCACACAATCAATTCCAAATATTTGTAAAGTTATTAGCAAAGTCCTTGGCACATAGTAGGTGTTATATAAATGCTTATTCCCTCCCCCTTTTTCTTCCCTTCCCAATAACCTGGGGAGGTAGGTACAATTATTATCTCCATTTCACAAATGAGGAAATGGAGGCCAGAAAGATTAAAGGACTTGTCCAGGTCATCCAGCTAGTATCTGAGGTAGGATTTGAATTTATCTTCTTCACTCCAGGACCAGCCTTATATCCACATGCAAATCCTCGTTGATACCTTTTATACCCATTTTCTTATGTGCAAGGCATAGCTGGCAATAGCAACAATAGTAATTATGATAGTTCATCTTCAGGATGCCACCCATATCTTTTTATTTCTTACCAGGCTGTACTCTAGACTTCTCTACCATGACCTAGAAACCTTTCTTTCCTGGAAGGCTGCTCCATCCCTAGCATTCACACCTGACTCCCCTGACTTCTCTACTATTCAGTAAACTTACTTCTCTATTATACAATAAACTCCAGTGGCTTCCTATGTTGCCTCCAGATTCAAGCACAAATGCTCTCTGTTTGCCTTTCAAAGCCCTTTATAACCTACCTTCCTAGTCTTCTTACACCTTGCTACTCATCATATACTCTTCAATGCAGTGACACTGGCCTCCTGGCTGTTCCATGAACAAGACATTTTATCTCTCAGCTCCAGGCATTTTCTCTGACTCTCCCTCTCTGTAAGCTCCTTCAGGGAAACAACTATCTTTTTTTGCTTATATTTGAATCCCCCTTTCCTACCACAGTGTCTGGGACAAAGGCTTAATAAATGTAAAATAAAATAAAATAGCCTAATTAATAGAAGTTGACTGACACGTCTTTACATAGTTTGTAAAGCTATTTCCTCACAAAACTGTGTGAGTAGTGTATTATCTCCATTTTATAGATTAGGAACTTACTCAGTATCATGCTAGTAAGTAGGGAAGTGAAGATTTGAACCCAGACCTTCTGGCTCAGCCTGACACTCTTCATTTTACCATGTCATGAATAAAATTATACACTTTTTGAGAGGCATTTAACACTATTTAAGTTACCTCACAGAGCTGGGTACACAATAGGTGCTAAGTAAATAACTGATTGAATTGCCCAAATTTTACCTCTAACTACATGTTAACTAAGCAAACCATTAGGTTGAGAAAATTGTCAGCAAGGTACAATGTAATTTTACCAATCATTGAATGATTGTAAAAGCATTTATTAAGCACTTACTATACTAATATGCACTAGAAATCACTGATGGACATTGGCTACTCAATAACACATTGATGAGCCTTAACTCATGCAATATTACCCTTAATCATGCATGTTCCAGATCAAATTTCAACAATGTTTTAAAAACTTTTATTAACAGTTCATTTCTACAAAGTTGGCCAGTGTGTAGACTTTATTATGTATGCACATGTAAAAAATTAAACTGATTATTACATAAAATCTATTACAATAGTGCAAGAAGTTACATTAAGTGAGAATGAATGGTGAACAGTGTAAAACAGCTGAATTGACCTTGACCGCAGCCATCCTGACGGTTTAGAATTCATTACAGACAAGATCAGATCAGGAGGATTCAGAATTTGAGGAGGCCTTAGACATCATCCAACCCGATGCCCTTATTTTGCAGATGAGGGAACTGAGGGGTCAGGGATGAAGTGATTTGCTAGAAGTCACTCAGGTGAGTAAGTGGCAGAGCTGGGATTCCTGCCTAGATCTTTGGATCACAAAGCTTTTCCACTACACCATGATGTATGCAAGAGGTAGAGAACTAAGTGACCCCTCACCAGAATACTGTTTCTAGTTTATCCTGTGGAAATGCCAAAGCAACCTTCCAGGATCTGTCAGCCACCGGAAATAATGATTACATGGCTACTTGGCTTCAGTTTTGGTTGTATCAGTGCTCTTAGAAACCCGTTTCACTTTGGAACCCTTGGAATCCTAGGCCTACATTGCTGTCTAAGGTTCTGAGGGAACTTCTGCTTGTCTCCAGCTATGGTCCCCAGAGCCCTTCCCTTAAGACACTATATGGTATATGTACAGCTGGCCCTAAAGCACTCTGAGGTGAGGCTGTGGTGCTTAAGGCTTCATGAGATCACAGTATGGCTAGAATGGGTGTCCAAGATTCCACCAGAGGCATAAAGTAAATAGGGAGAGAAGCAGAGGCTGGAATTCTTTACTGCATTTGAATAGTTCCAAGTTAACTAAAATGAACTCAAAAGCATGCCTAAACACATCATAAATGAAAAAAGGAATGATACTTTATAGAACTTGGCTGGCCATTGGTGAGATGTTTGTAGTTTAAAGAATAATTCTAAGAGATTGGTTGGGTGAAGAATTTTCAGATTCATAGATATGGAGCTGGAAGGGAACTCAGTCCATTTAGTCCAACGCTCTTTATAGAGGCCTAGGGACTTGAGGAAGTCCTGGAACCCAGGTTCTCAGATTCAAGCTTATAAGACCTGAATAATTTGCAAGACTTTTGAAACAATCATAGACATCTCATTTTCTTATAACCTTCTTGATGCTACAGGGCAGAAGATATGCTATTCTTTTACCTGGTAAGGTCGGTTGGCGGAGCAGATTATCTCTTGGTTTTTTTTTTCTCTTTGTAGAAAAGTACCCAATATATTTACTTACTTCTTCCCCATCCTAAAAGCTATACATAGGAATATATAATTTGGGGCTAGGTAATATTAGCCTGATAAGGTTTTTCCAAGTCTGATGAAGCCTTCCCTGATTCAGTCAAATTAAAGGATATTCTGGCTTCTTCTAATTCTCATGATTCTGATATTTTACTCAATCCCTTGGAGGGTAGCCCCTCCCCCCATGGGCACAGTATTACCTTGCTATCCTTGGCAGTTCATGAGGTGTTACTTTCCAATTAATTCTCCCTAGTCCACTCTGACCCCCTGATTTCTCCTTATTAAAAAGTCTTATGGAGAACAATAGATTGCAAAATTTCCTATGTTTCCTGCCTGGAGAAACTAGCAATTAGGGATGAGGAAATGTCGATCAAAGATTTAAGAGCAATTGGGGTGGCCAGGTAGCACAGCGAGTAAGAGCACCAGCCCCAGAGTCCGGATGACCTGGGATCGAATCCCGGACTCAGACACTTAGCACCCACCCAGAAACACCTGGCCGTGTAACCTTGAGCAAGTTACTTAACCCCAATTGCTTTAAAAAAAAAAAAAAGATTTAAGAGCAAGACAATTAATTTCTACCTGTTATAGCTTTAAAATTCCTTGCTTCATAAGAGCAGAAGAAATATGTAGGGTCAGATCCATGACTCATCTATTGTCTTGAACACCAAGGGACATTTTATGAAAAGAACCATAAAAATATTGTAGCTGGCAGGAACCTTAGTGATCATCTAATTTGGCCCACTCATTTAATGGATGAGAGTGCTGAAGCCTAGAGAGGTGAAGTATTATATAAGGTAATCACTCATGTTAATCATGAGACTGGTCTTTAAAAATTAAGGATTCACACAAACCATTCCCTTTGATTTATAGTGGATTATATTATCATTATCATCCATGGATTTATCTAAACTTTTTTGACTGCTTTATTTTCAGCCTTTATGACTTCTCATGGTAATGAAATCTTTGTTTAATCTTGCTATGTAAAGGAGTTTTTTTTTTTTTTTAAAAAAAGCAGTTGTCATGCAACAACTCATTTTATCATAGTGTTTTATGGTTCAAGAAGTGCTTTTTAGTTCACGACAACCCTGAGGGGATAGCATTTCCACTATACAGATGAGGAAATAGTGAAGCTCAGAGGTTGTGACTTGACCAAGGTCACATACCTTATAAAATTCAGACTAGGGCTCCAGACTCCAATATCAAGGTCTAAAAGCACAGCTGTCATTGTTTGGCTTTGGGCTCATAATTACCCTTGTGGCCTCAGTTCCCTCATCTGTAAAATACTAGTAGTAGTGGGGAAGGGCTTGGACTAAAAGGTCCAAGATGTCCCTTCCAGGTCTAATATTCTAATGATGCACCCTAATATATATGTATATACATACATATATGTGTATGTGTGTGTACGTATGTGTATATGCCTTCCATTCTAATATTCTTGGATTTTGTGACTATGTCTATTTCCCACTTCTCCTAATTTTGAGTCTATCTTCATGACATCTGCTATATTCTACTTGCCATTTTGGCTGTGCTTTTCTGGAGTCCTCTAGTTCCATTGTACCTTCCTGAGGGATTGACAACCAGTCCACATGTGAAACACCAGGTGTAGCTATACCATGGTTTAAACAAAGTTATGATGATGTTTTACTGACCTGGCACACCAGACTGGTATATTTAAGGAACAGGTTACCATCTTAATTTTGGTACAAGTGAATTTAGAAGACAAAGAAGAGGTCTCCCCATATGATTCAAACAGAATCTTACTGGTTTGGGGCTTTAAAGGCTAAGTCTGGACCTTGAAATCGAGAGGAAGCTACAGAGACATTTATTCCTTCAAATTTTAAAACAAAAAGGATAGCTCTTGGAGTTGAAGATGCTCTAAATAGTATAAAAACTATTCACCATGCTTTTATTCACCATACTGTCTTTGCTAAGTAGGCCCATTTCTAGTTTCAACATTTAATGGACTTATACAGCCTTTTCATTTTCAATTATTCATTTAAAATACACATACCTCATGAAATCTATCATTACTCCCATTTTCCATGTAAAGCTTCCAGTGAGAAAAAACATTCCTTCTCTTTTAATAAATAACTTCTAAGTAAGGTATACAACTTTCCAAAAAAAAAAAAAGAGAACACTTCTCTTTCCAGTAAAAAACAAACAAAAAACCCCAACCTGACAAGAGTAAGAATTACAATATGTCAAAGGTACAGAGAATTGGCACCAACAGACATGGGAACCAAACCAGCTTGGGAGATTGAATCAGATAGCTTTGGCCAAAGGCATTTATATAGTTGCCAAGATTGGCTAGAGATTTTCCATACACACACACGCACACACACACATATACCCCCCACAGATATATGTGTGTATATGTATGTATACATATGTATGTGTATACACACATATGGGGTAGGTATAATACAGAGCAGCTGAAGTCTGTCACCCTTCTCAATCAATAGGACTTCTGAAAGTCGCCTAAAAGATGGTGTTTATAGATGAGAAAAACAATTGTTTCAAGGCTTTTTGTTTGTTCTTTAAAAAGGTTTCAGTTCATCCTACTCCTCTCTTTACTAAAATGATCTTCCTCTTTGTCTCTCTCTCTCTCTCTCTACACACACACACACACACACACACGCTCACACACATTCTCAAATCAGATAAGATTCTACTACATTATTTTAGAAAGGTAGAAATCCAAGACAAGAAAGTTATATTTAACATCCTGGGCTGGTACTGATGCACCAAGGCTGATAATTGTTCTCAATAGACTGTCCCTTCTTTTCAGCTCATTTCTCAAATAAACATTGAGATGTCTGGGTTCTCCTAAATGCAGGAGGGTCCAAATTGAGTCCATGGCCTTGAACTGAGAAGGTATCTACATTTTATTATCTTTTAAATAAGGTCACAGAGAAGAGAGTGCAATAAACACAACAGCCTATCATATGAGATAAGTGCTGTTACCATTAGGTGAAAAGTACAGCTGGGGTATGGAAAGGGGTGGGAGGAGACTGAATTCCTTTGGGAAATTCAAGGTATTTCTTGCTTTAGTATGAGCTTTTGCTGAGGCACAGGTGAGGCTTAATGAAGCTTCCATTTCCTTCTAGAAGGGACTGAAGGACAATCAGAAATAGTCAGGCAGAGATTTTGCCTCCATGCTAAATGCACTTTTAGAAGTGAGAGGAAGAAGATATTTCGAGTATTTAAAATCTTTAACAGAGGTAAACTCTATTGTCCCCCTGCTCTCATCTCCTCTATATCTCTCCAAAAAGGAGTAATAAGCTGATGATTACCGATTTACTTTCTAAAGTCCTGTTATAGACTGAGTTCATTTAATACAAATAATTGTTTGGAAAAATAAAGTTGCACTTCTGCCACCTCCCCAGCTTTTCCCCCCAAAACTGCATAAGAACAGAAATGATTTCACATTCGAAAGGTGAAAATATCTTTATTTACGTTTCATATGTGTTATGAGTCCTTGCAGTTGTATAAAAAGAAAGAATGAAAGTGACCAGAAGTAACAAAAAAATAGACTGGCCAAGCAAGAGCCCTTATCCAAACGGTAAAATGCAAAAATGTAGATAAAATATAAGAAATGGTGACTATGAGTAAGAGTTTAGGGAGGAGGGAGTCAATGGTTCAAAAACTACCTGTCCTAGATGTACTTCTTTGTCAGGTTCTCTGAGTTCATTTCTTAGTCTTTTACTTGGGTTACCGAGTAAGGTACTAGACCTAAAACACGGCAATCAAAAAAGTTGTGGAATACCTTTATCTGTGTTCTAATGAAAAAACCTTATCCCATAATCTGGTGGCACAGAGAAGGCTCTTTGTCATCATGTATAAATCCTCCTCCACGGCAGTCAGTAAATTTGCACATCAGAAATGAAGGATGATTTGCAAGGGCCATAGTCCTTAGGTCAGTCATACACAATGCACCAAGCCAAGAAGCCACTAAATGGGGCTTAGGATCACAGTATCCTAATGACTGCAGATGAGTACAAAGTTAATGCAAATGTCTCTGTCCCTCTCCTCCTCCCTCCTTTTTTCCCCCTGAACAAATGATATTGGAGGCAGAAAGATTTTAAGAACTTTCTGTTCTATTCCCTGGGGTCAAACAGAAAAAAACCCAATACCTCTTCTGTGTGACAGTTCTTCAAATGCTTGAAGTCAGGTACCATTTCTTTTTCCAGATTCAACATTCCCAGTTGCTTCAACCGATCTTCAGAAGATGACAGTTCCCATACCCTGCATAGCTCTGGCCCTCCCATTGTGGATATATTAGAATTTGTAACTTAACCAGGTATGGTCTAACAGGAGAGTGGGTTTATTCCTGCCTTTTCTGAACAGTATACCATCTATTAATGTAGTCTTAAGATTATATTAGTTTTTTAAAGAAGCTATGACACACTGTTGGCTCATACTGACCTTACAATGACCTAAATCCACACATTTTTTTTTCTTCCAACATGGATTGCTATTGGGTTAGCTCTATTTTTTCTCTCCTTGTGTGATTTTTTTTTGAAAGCATGGGGTTTTATATTTATTTAGTTAATTTTGCCTCATTTTTGAAGCCTGTCAATCTTTAAAAAGATCTGATTTGATTTGTCTGGTGTTCTACCTATCCCTACCAATTTTGTGCCATCTGCGTACTTGCTAAAAGCCAGTGTTTGTTTTTCTTTACAGAAGCATAGGGCAGATAAGAAGGAGGCCGGGTAGGAGAAACCCCCTCAGCCTAGAGGAAGGGAAATTCAATTATGTTGCTGACAGGCAAAATTATGCTAGATGGAGGAGTCGGTAGAGGCAGGGGCAGCAAACGTGGCTAAGGGTAAGGGAAGTGCAGAGAAAATGTAGTGTCCCAAATGCAATGTCCTCAGAACCAGGATTCTACGTTACAAAACAAAAACAAAAATATTCCTTCCTTCTGCAAGACTGAGGTCTGGGCTGCTCTTAGACTTGTGAAAAAGAACAAACAACCGCCTCATCACGCTATTGGTATGTTGGGCAAGCTCATGTAAGCGACATGTTCTAAAATGATGTTCAAAAAATTATTTTCACGTGAAATGTAGGCATCAAGGAGTACCTGCATATCTACTCTGAAGTATAAATAAAAGTTTCTGTCGTTTTATTTTCAAGGTTCTCCTAAATACAAACAGTATTTACTTCACACACAGAATGAGAGTGTTCCTCTCATGACTTGAATATAAACTGGTGACTAATGCCCTGGGCTGAAAAAGACTTTATTCAAATAAACCTTCTTTCTTTTCAAATGATTCCCTGGCTCAGGACTGCTGATCTAATCTTTAAAAAGAACTCTCCTGGGCTTTTGTCTCTAATTCCTACCATGACCTACTGTGAATAACCTGGTAAGGGCAAGTTTATGGAACTGAAGTCTTAGAAGGATAAAGAAAGTGTTTCTAAAGTGAAGACTAAAAATGTCTTTGAAATCTTGTGTTGTTTAGTGTTCAGATTTAAAGTGTGAGGAGGGTCCAGATAGAAAAAAAAGTCATGTTGGTTTTACATCTCTTCTGAACTTTCCCTAAATTTAAGAGATGGAGCAATTAGTACTTGGTGAATTTATCCCTCAGGAACTGTGTCCCCACCCAACTCCCCAACACACACACACACACACACACACACACACACACACACACACACACA
>NW_027185809.1:41274010-41319371 GCF_028583685.1 Petaurus breviceps papuanus
ACACACACACACACACACACACACACACACACACACACACACACACACCACACATGTCTTTTTTCCAAAGGAAACTCACACAAGTGATGGAAGAATACGTATCATGGGGAAATATTCCAACTCTGAGATGGAAGGTGTTATGTCTAAAGCAGTCTATATACCACACATCACTTCTGAAAGGCAAGCAGAGAAAAGTCAGGGAGATAGGCAGGCTTAATTGGACAGTAAGCCCCCAAAGTCAATTGAACTACATGTTCAATGCATAATCTAAAGCCAACCAGCCTTGCCAGACCAACCACCATTCAGTTTCCTGTCTAAATCCAGGAGGCTTTGAGCAGGAAATTCCAAGACACTGCCCCATTGACGAGTGGTTGTGGTAAAGTACTGACTTGTACTTCTCTTAGGCAGGATGAGAAGCCATCGTTGCTTCGGTGCAATACATCTTGTTCACTGAACCCCACACTCCTTGGGATTTTCAATTTCATCTCCCTCAAAGTCCGATTTCAAATTCTGTTTCTGTTCAATTTCCACCTGCCAAGAAAATAAGTAAATTAAATAGGAAAGAATATAATAAAAACAAAAGGAAAAAAAAGCTCTTTAAACTCTAATCAAGGTAGTTATAGTGTAATGGAAAGGAGGCTGGATTTGGACCTGGGTTTAAATCCTGTTTGTCATAACCTATGCGACTTTGGGCCTCAATTTTCTCCTCTATACAATGAGGGAGTTTTAGACTAGACTAAATTTCCTCTAATCCTGTTATGGTGTCCTTTTTACCTTCACAATATCTCTCTTCTACGTCTTCCTCTGTCTACTCACATAGCCACATCTCTCTTGCAGGCCGTTCACAACTTGGCATTTAAAAAAATCTTTCTATCTTCTGCCTTATTCCCTTCTATACATTCAATGATGCAGCCACACGGGCCTTCTTGCTGTTCCTAATTTTCTGGTGCAATGTCAGCAAAGGAGTACTTATAGATCTATTCTGAAGTATCAAAAAGTAGGGGTTTGTGGTTTGTTTTTATTCTCAAGGTCTCCTAGGGTGATACAAGCAGTATTTCACAAGCACAGAATGAAATTGCTACTCCGGCTCTGAGCTTTTTTCACTGGCTGGCTGTCCTTCATCCCTGGAATGCTTTCTCTCCTCACCTCTGACTCCTAGCTTCCCAGAAGACTCAGGCTCAAATATCATCTTCAAGAGGCTTTTCTAGCCTCTCTTCCTTCGACCTCTCCCTTCCACTTTGAGTGTCCTCTCTCTGAGATCACCTCACATTTATATCACATGTCTCTTCTATGTACGTAGCTGTTTGTGTATTATATACCCGATTAGATTATGAGCTCCTTTAGGCCAGGGACCACTCTCTCCTCTCTTCCCTGCCTTTCTCTGAATCTCTACATGGCAAATAGTAAATGCTTAAGGAATGCTGATTAACTGACTGACTGATTGGCTAAATCAGTGATCCTACGATCTGCTGTTGTCCCCAGTATCCTCTCTAGTAGGTAGGGTTAGACATACAGATGCCACCAGGCCCCGCCTATTGCTGTAACCCAGTCAATAGAGCTAACTGGGAGTAGAGGGGGGAGGAAGGGGAAACCACAGAATTATGGATTTAGATCTGAGAGGGAAATTAGAGGGGATCTAGTTAAAAATCTGCTTCTCTATTATACAAGATGAGGGAACTGAGGCCCAGAGAAGTTAAATGAATCATCCACGGCCACATGGGCAGAAAATGGCAGACCTAGGATTTGAACCCAGATTCTCTTATCCCAAATTCATTCCTCTTTTTACTATGACATTGCTTCCTTTGGTTGTCAATATTAAAGCATCGCTATAGCTTCAACCTGCTTACCTCTGCCTCAACCAGCATCAGAGTTCACTGAAAACATTGTAGTTCTTCCTGTGGACTCAGGGCTTCAATACCCAGGCAGAAGAATAAAGAGGAGCCAAAGGGCAAATAGTTTCTTTCCTATTCTCTCCATAACAACAACTCATATGTATTTCATTCTTTGGCTATTATTACAAAGCATAATATTCCAGCCAACCTGTATCTTTACAAGAATCCCTTTTAGAACATAGCCCAAAGTGGTTTCCTTACCTCCATAAGAAGGCCTCCATTTATGGGGTGTTTAATATGCATTTTCTCATTTGCTCCTCACAATAATCTTGTGAAATAAGAGGTATAAATAAATATTATCATTTTTTTTTAACAAATGAGAAAATGGAGGCCCAAAGAGGTTGGGTCATTTGTCCAAGGTCACACAGCTAGTAAGTGCCTTAACTAATAAGTTGGAACTTAAAGCTATGAAAGGTAGGCTTCATTATTCTAAATCCAATCTTCTTTCCCCTAAACCATGAAGGAGCATATTTATTTTTTTGTCTTTGGTTATTGGTACTATGACTCTTCTCTGGAAACCTCCTGAACTCTAGACCCTTTGTCTTGATCTCCATAAACTTGTTATGAGGTAAACATGGAAAGAGGGAGCTAGGTGATAATGAAGTGGTTAGAGTACTGAGCCTGATGTTAGGAAGACCTGAGCTCCATTTCAGTCTCTGAATAGCTGTGTGACCCTGAGCAAGTCACTTAACCTATTTTTGCCTCAGTTTCCTCAAAATGGGAATAATAACAGCACCTACCTCTTACAGTTGTTATGAGGATCAAATTAAATATTTGTAAAGCACTTAGCACAGTGCTCAACACATAGTAGGTGCTATGTAAATGTTAGCTACCATCATCACTATTTCCAATATGGTTGACCTCCCAGACTCCAGACTTTTGGCTTCCTATCTACCACTGTCACCCCAAAACTCCACAGATCCTTTTCTAACCTTTTGGCCCTAAGATCTTCAATTTTTCCCCCTAGGCTCCAGTTATTGATCCTTATTTCTAGATCTTGGCAAAAATTACCTCCAACTCAACATACCCAAGCATGAGAGCCCATTGGAGACAACCATCACTAACATTCTTCTCATGTAGTTTTAGTCATCATAGTGTTTTAGAAAGCCCATGAAAGGTCACAGAGTACAGAAACAGGAGGACTGGACTTAGTATCAGAAGACCTAGATTTGTATCCTGATTCTGACTCTCACTAACTGGGTGACCCGGGCAAGATGGTTAGTCTCTTTGAGCTTATTTCCTCATCTGTAAATTAGGTAAAGTAATACTTCCTCAAGTCCACTTGATTCTCATAATAGTGTTGTGATGCTCAAATGAGATAGTGCATGAGAAAATGCTTTGTAAAATGTTAAATGTTAAACAAATGAAAGGTTTTTATTATTACAAATCTAGTGCAAACTTTAAGGAAATATTTTAACCTCAAAGCCATTAATTAGTACAATTAATAAGCCTTGATCAAAAGCTAAAAGACTATAAAAAGGGAATCAAAATAAAACTTCAGTTCCACTGAGTTCATGCTTCTCAGATCAAGACTGGGAAGGGAGTCCTTAAAGAAATCATTATGGTCCTTTTTGCTATTTCTTAGGCAGCTTTCATCTCTTTATCTTAGCTGATAGAGAGAAAGTCCTCTCAGCATCAATATATCGCCCAGATTCCATAATTTTAGAGGTTTATTTGTAAAGGAGAGACTTTTCTGAAATATTTGCCTAAAAATTAACCACTATCTTACAAATGTAGCTTAATTTTTCTCCCTTAAAAAAAGTAGTGATGATTGCAACTGGAAAATAAGATATATAGGCACTGGGGTATAGAAATCCATCTTGCCCTACTAGAAAGTTAGAGGGGAGGATGGGGGAAGATATAAGAGAGAGCAGATTAGGGGAAAGGGTATTCAATATGCTTTCTATCTTGGGGTGGGGGACAGGGGAAAGTCAGGGAAAAATCTGAAACTCAAAATCTTATTGAAATGAATGTTGAAAACTAAAAATTAAAATAAAAAAAAAGTAGCGATGGGGAGAGGGGGAAGGAACTTAAATTTCCATAACAAAATTTTTCTCCTAAAAAAGCTATTAGGTTATTCCTTTTCCATGGCACAGAAGAGGATGAACATTTTCTTAGAGTTGAGAGAATTCCAATTCTCTTGGTTCTGTTATTTACTACTATGGAACTTTGAGGAAGCCACATAAACTCTCTGGGCCTCAACTTTCTATTCTATAAATGAAGGTGCTAGCTTGTATAATATCTAAGGATTTTTCTAATTTCAAAATTATATAATTATAAGAAGTTCTGATCTAATAATCTAATGTAATAATAATACTAATAATATAGTCTAATAAACAAACTCACTATAATAATAGAGTCTAACAAATAAACTCTACCATCAGGGATGGTAGAAGAGTTTGTAGCCACATGAAACTAAATGTTTAGGGGGTAGGCAAATCTCAACTTCAGTCTTTAAGAATAGCATACTTTTAAAGGTATAAATCTACCTTCTCCCAAGAAAAAGAAAAGGGGTACCTAATACCAAAAACAGGCAGAAAATTTACTTTCACAGGACCATTCTGATCATAGGCCAACTGATTCTCATGTGCCTCTTCCCCCCCCCCCGCCCCGTGAAGTTAGATTTAAAATAATTCTACCTCCTATAAAGTCCATTGTTCTGGTGGTCTTATATAAAAGACCCTTCTTTGCAAAGAGCCTTGATTTAAAGCCTTTTTAAAATGAAAATATTAAGGCCTGATTGAGAAAAATTAACAATTTTGGTTCCATTTGATGATATTTTATCCTTCTATCTCAAGTCCTTTCTTTGCCTTAAAAAAAACTTTGCCCACATTTTCTAGAGAATCCTGAAACTTTATACTTATACGGCAAAAGTTATGAGGGAGTCATACTGTAAAAGGGACAAAGATGTAGAGAAAATTTTTGTTAAGTCAAGTGGTATAAGGTTTATAATACTAGGATGTCATCACAAGGCTGTTCTTTATGGCAGCTCCAAGGATGTGAGATTTCCCTGGGGTGTTAGATTATCATGCTTTTCAGAAGCTGAAAATACTCATTGACCAACCTTCTGGTGACAAGTCCCTGCACACTGTGTGGCTGGCTCCTAGACCACATTTGCCCCTTGTTTGGTCTGTTCTTGAAGCCTTTATATTCTGCCAGCATAACCTTAGAGAACTCAGGGATAAGCACACTAGAGTAGGTCTTGAGTATACTGGGATTTTAATCAGCACCCTTGGTATTTTATGATACTCAGGTTCTAGGGCAATAAAATAAGATACATGGACAGACTTTTGAGTTTTAGGGCTGAAAAAAAATCCCACAAGAGGGAGCCCTTGTTCTTTCTGGTGGTTAGGGAATTTGGCATCAGAAACGTGAGATAATATGAAAGCACTTTGGAAAAAAGTACCAAATGAAGGTAAGAAAGAGTTATAACTACTGGGCCTTGTACTCCTTAAATAAACACTTCCTCCTTCCTTTTGGAAATCACTCTCTTACCCAGTCTTGTACCCAGTCTGTCAGTAAAGAACCTGCCTAGACATAGCTTTGTATGCATATCACAAAGCTGTAATAACGTTTTTCTCCACCTTCATGGTTTTGCTGCTATACAAGAAATTTCTTTAACTTTTTTTTTTTTAATGGTGGCAAGCCAAAGGGGGCAGACTGATCATTTCCTACCTTTATTCTAAGTTTCACATCAACCATCCCTGCAGCAACAATTTTTGCTTTGGGTTCCTAACTTGCCTGCCATAAATCTGCCATCTTCAATTCCTCTTCTCTGCTGTACAAATTATAACAGAAACCTCAAATATTCCTTCCACCATACTTCTGTTTCTCTCTTCTTTGATAATGGTGGGAAGGCAAAAATAAAAATCAATGGATAAATTAATTGAAAAGGAATTTATAGAGAAACTAGTATGTGCTAGGTATTGTAGATACAAAATATAGAGAAATTTTTAATCCCCTTTTGCCTTTTTTTTAACCCAATCTGTCATTTTCAATTATTTTTCTTTCCTATTCTACTTTACCCTACTATTTCAGCATGAAAGCAGATTTCCCCATCTGTCATTTGTAGCAAGGAAGAGGATGAAGAGATATAGGCTGGGGGAAATACTCCTTCAATTTCAACACCCTTGATTTCATTGTTATGAGTCTTCCACTGACACAGACAGGCAAAAACCTCTATTCCTTAATACTTACCTTAATGAGTTATTAGAGCCAAAAAAGTTTTACTAGCCTGAAACCAAACTTTGGGTGATGAGCCCTCATGAACTTAGCATGACTAGCCAATCACTTAATCTATCAAAAAGCTTTTGAGTTCCTACTATGTGCCAGACATTCTGTTACATATTGGCGATAGGGACTGGGACTGCCCTGTGACTGGACAGGTGCTGGTGAAAGGGTCTGTCCTATAACTGTCCTGTGATAGGAACTAAATTGGACCTGTGATGTCACTCATTTAGGGAAGCTCTGGGAGAGAAAAATCCTTCCACCAACACAGATCAGCACTTTCTTTGTAATCTATAGCCACAGAGCAGCACTGAGAAGTTAAGTAATTTATCCATAGTCACAGAGCCCACATGTGTCAAAGATGGGACTCGAACCCAGGTGATCCTGGCTTTGAGGCCAAATCTCTAATTACTGTGAAACAGCCTTTGCCCTCAAGGAATTTACATTCCAACCCATCTATCATGTAAAGGGTTAACTTTAGACAGGTAACATGCCTGTAGACAGGTAGATATCATGCATATAAACAAATATATGCACACGTATAATATACACATTATATATGCATATATACACACATGTGTATATCTACACACATACATATAAGATTATGTATACTTGTATATTAATTATACTTACATACAATATAAATATGAGGTAATTTTTTTAGGATGTGGGGTTGGCAATAGCAGATGGAGGAATTAGGAAAGGCTGACACATAAAGTCATACTTGAGCTTTGTTTTGAAGGAAAGAAGAGATTCTAACAGGTATAGATGAAAGAGGGAATGTTCCAAGAATGGGAGATAACCATTGCAGAGGCATGGAGATGGGAGATAGTGTTTTGTACAAGGAACGGAAGGAGTTGGTTGTTAAACTGTAGGGAGCAGGGAGGAGAGTAATATATATACAATTGGGAAGGTGGATTGTAAAAGGCTTTAAAAGACAAATCAAGGCGCTTATATTTTGTTCTAGAGGCAAGAGGAGGCTCTGGAGTTTATTATATAGGGAAACAACATGATCAGATCTATACTTGAAGAAAATAATTTTGGATGTTATTTGGAGGCTAGATTAAAGTGGAGAGAAATTTAAGGCAGGGAGACCAATTAGGAAGCTACTACCCAAGGGGATATGCCCTTAGAAGTCAGACCCACAGATTATTATTGGTTCCACACTCAAAACATTTTCAGCTTGATAGGACCTGTTCATGCTCGATAGGTACAGCCTTCAAGAACCTTAGGGTTGATCTTTCCACTCCATGATGAGGCCTGAAAGTAGGTAAGACTTTTATGAAAGAAAGAGTAGTGATGGTGGGAAAATAAACACATCTAGGAATGTTCATCAACCCCAAATTAATACTACCTTGTAGCTGTAGTGTGCAGAATAGTTAACCCATTTCCTGACATCAGTCTTGTCTTCCACAGAGATGGATCTGATGGAGGCTTTGGAGGCAGAGGTGGTTGGCATGTTGAACTCAACATTTACGTGGTGGGCAAATCTGGAAGGCACTTCCCGGTCAGAACCAAGTTCAAGGTGGCAGAAGAAGCAGTGAGGGTGGCCAGAAGCTAAAGAAAGAAAAACAGAAGTAAGAGATCCAATGTTGAATTAATAATAACTGAATTCAGCATTTTTAGTTTATGAAACACTTTCTTTTTAACAACTCTCTAAGTAGAGCATACAGGCATGATTCCCATTTTACAGATAAGAAACTGAACTTGCAGGAAGTGATGTGACTTCCCCAAGATCACACAGGTAACCAGTGACAGTGTCAGGACTCAAACCCAGGTCTTCTGATTCCAAATCTAGTATTTTTTCCAGGGTACTTGTTTGTATCCTTCATGAACAACTCTGAATAGCCAATTTAACACTAGGAGCATCTTGAGGACTGTCTGTAGGCTTTGTAGCTGCACATATTTCAAGAGAAGTCTTCGACACTAAATAGAGAGGTTGTCTCAGCTGAGAGTCATGCTCTATGTACGTCCCACACCATCTGATGTAACATTATCTGATTATGTACGTCCTACACCATCTGATGTAACATTATCTGATTACAGTAACTTGGTTTCCTAGGAATAAAGCCCTGGGCTGAAGGAAGAGGTCATTCCACATGTTTGTGTCATAATGGACAGTGGAACATAGCACAAATACTCAGGAACAAGAGCTATAAGATTAGGAGAAAGGAATAAAAGCAGTCAGCAGCTAAAAGTGAGTTAATAAAGCATCAGTGACAGCTCTTTGGAGTAAAAGGGTGGGTTTCCTTCTGTGGATGACTTTGGAAGGCAGTATGGGATGGAAGATCACTAGCTCTGGAGTGAGAGGGCCTGGGTTTGAATCGTAAATCCTTGGATTCTTCTTTTTTTTTTTTTTGAGGGGGAAGGTAGGGCACTTGGGGCTAAGTGACTTGCCCAAGGTCACATGGCTAGTGTTTTGTGTTAAGTGTCTGAGGCTGGATTTGAACTCAGATCCTCCTGACTCCAGGGCTGGTGCTCTATTCACTGCACCACCTAGCCTCCCTGATCCTTGGCTATGTACTCCCTGTGTGAGCTCAAGAAAATGACAACCTGGGGTGGCCAGGTGGTGCAGTGAATAGAGCACCAGCCCTGGAGTCAGGAGGACCTGAGTTCAAATCTGACCTCAAACACTTAACACTTACTAGCTGTGTGACCTTGGGCAAGTCACTTAACTCCAATTGCCCTGCACTCCAAAAAGCAAAAAAAAAAATTTTTTAAATGACAACCTTCTCTGAGCTTCAGTTTTCTCATCCATAAAATAAAGGGGGTTGGATTAGATAACCTCTGAGGTCCTTTCCGGTTGTAAATCTATGATCACATGATTCTAAATTATATATTCCCAGAGCACACAAAGACATTTCTACCTACATATGGAGGCATCAGAATACGGTACAAAGAGAACTTTACTGGGTGTCAGACACCTGAGATCTAATTTCAGCTCTATGGTGGTACCTTGTGGGGGTGCATTACTTAACCTCTCTGGGCTTCTGCTTCATTATGTATAAAATCAAGCACCTGGAATAAGTGATCCCTAAAGTCTTACAGCTTTACCATCCTATAAGTCCAGTCTAATTCTAATCTCTCTAGACGGCAAGCTCTTGAAGGCAGGAATTGTCTTATGCCCTTGAACCCACAGTCTTCTCCAGATCAGATGCTCAATATATGTTTGTTAATATGATAATGAAAGGAGGCACAATTTTAAAGTTTTAAAATATTTTTGAGCTTAAATATCAGGGTGTGTACTTTATTGATGATGCAGTGTCTTGCAGAGATCCCTCTGAGTCAAGGGATTTGTTCCTCCCCTGCTTGTTCTGCCTGGAGCAAATAACACCATCTCTTCCTCATACACAGATTTCTTGAAATTCAAGCCAAAAGGACAGACAGAGTGAGTTTAGTTTCTTTGAGGTATAGTCTGATTTTCATTAAGACCTCCTCCAAGATTTCTTTCAGGTCCTGGGCATTTGGGCCAGAGCTTAATTTCATGGGTATAACCCCAACATGGGTCTAAAAAGATTCTTAGAGAATTAAGTCTCTTTTATAACCCCCCAATATGAATGTCACTCCAGCCCCAACTCCAAATCTGATTATCTCACAAAGTATACAGGATGCAGAGGGTACTGTGGAAGAGCTGACTAAAGGCTGTAAGGGGCTCACATAATAATCACTGCCTATAGATAAACAAGGCTTTTAAAACTGGCTTCAACTCCAATACTTCAAAGATTTCCTATATCTTGGTACTCCTTTCTGTAGAACAGATCACAAACCCCCATATATTAGTAGATGGTTTTATGGATTACTGTGGCCAAAAAAAAACATTATCTAGTGGTCAACAGACTGGGGATGAGCCTCTTTGAGCATGACTAGGCTACTCCTCCACCAGATGTGCAATCTGTTTCTTGTCTTGGGTTGCATTTGCCAAAGCTTGCACTTGAGTTGCTGGTGACCTCCATTTCAAGAATCCAATGGTACGTGGTAGGGACTGAGACTGGATGGGAACTGTGATTTCACTGATACAGGGGATTTCGTAGGTGAAGAAATTCCCTCCACTAATGAAAATCAACACCTTTATAAGTCGGAGAGTAGCCTGGATCACTGGGAGATTAGATGACTTGCCCATGATCACATGGCAAGTATGTACCAAAAAAGAGACCTGAACCAGGTGTACCTGACTTGGAGGCCAGCTCACATGTCACTATGCTCTGATGCTTCCCTAGGCACCAGGGAAACAATGACAAAAGGAAATGGTTCCTGCCCTCAAGGAATTTACATACTATTTGGTGAGACTATACACACAAAATTACATACAAAATAAATATGAGGTAACTGGGGAGGGGTAACAACAGATGGAGGAATCAGGAAAGGCTTCATGTAGAAAATAATACTTGAGATGAGTTTTGAAGGAAACGAGAGAGTCTAAGAAGTAGAATTAACAAAAGAAGCCCCAGAGCAGGATTTTAGCAAAGAACTCAGGTGGAAGACTCTTCAATCCAACTCACCTAGGCCCAGAGACATTAAGTGATTTGTCCAAGGTCGCACAGTATGAAAGAGACATAATAACGATTCCAACCCAGGTGTCTTGGCTGTCTGTCCAATGCTCCTTTCTCTGTGTTGTGCTTTCTTTTATGTGCATGGTAAAACTCTGGGGTTGGGGATGGGGGAGGGAGATGGACACTAAAAGTTTAAGTGCTACTTTTCTTCAATGACCTAGCATGTTTGGAAATGGCTAATTGAAGATTATTACTGCCAGGATCTAGGAATAAGGATTAATAACCTAGAGAGCAGAAATGAGGTAAAGGTCTGAAACAGGAAGTCTGAGCTTGGTGCAAAGAATCAGTAGCTAGCAGTAGTAAGGAGCAAGTTAAAGGTTGGGATCCAAGATGTCAACGATACTGCTTCCAAAAGGGGCTTTGACTTAAAATGAAAGAAAACTGTTCACTGCCCTCCCCAATCTGTCCGCCCAGGGGTGTGAGTTCATTTGTCTGGGAGAGAGAAATTTGGAACTGCCCATCCTCACATTCCCAAAGCAAACAATTCTAGTTATCTCCATTGGTCTGAGCAGGGTTTTTTAATCTCAGAAAGAGAGAACATACACACCCGCTCTCCAAGGAAAATGTTATTTGGTGAAGTATTTGTTTTGCTCCATTTAGTGTTTATAATGAGTAATACTTGGAGAAATTACTTGGAAAACTTTGATTCAGTCTTTAGGCAACTGAGGAAGGGTAAGTATAGTACTTTGAGCTTCAATATTCAGAAAATGAATTCACTAGAATGTAGGTAATAGATGTTGCACTGAAGTTAGATTACTGCCAAGTATGTATTAAGTAAGGGAATCTATTTACGATTCCCTAGCAACTGAAAGAATAATTTTCTATAAGCACTTCTATTGCACACTTGCAGATAGACTGAAAAATGTTACTCTTCTAAGTTCATGACACCAGGGTGTAAACCTTTATAAATAAACAATTCATCATTTTACATTTTTTCCCCCAAAACACATCCTGTTCTACAGTGTGGTACACTGGTGGTAAAATTAATATAATCTAACCTTTTTCTGTATGTTGAGCACAAATTGTTACTTGTGCTGCATATACCGGTAAGTAGCTATTAAGGCTAGCATGGTATCAAAAAATGGTGAAGAGCTGGAAAAATACATTCTTTTCAATCCTAGTAAATGAATGGATTACGAACAGCATGGTGGAGTGGTTTTTGAAGAATTATTATAAAGGATCTCTTCTCATTAAATGACTCGGGATAATAAATATACAAATGTATCTTTTAAAGATTGAATAAGTAGTATCTTGCATGTTATTTTTCAAATATATGTAGATACTACCAAGATAAAATAACAAAATCATTTATAAACAGTACAGTACTCATAATAGCTCATTATCTACATTCTCATTCAATGGGCAGTAATAGTACCATTGTGATGAAGATATATTTTCTGAGATTAAAAAAGTGTCTTCATACTTGAAAAGGTTGAAAACCATTTGTATAATGGAAAGAATTATCCATTAGGAAGCAGGATCCCTGGTTCTGCTACCAGTGAGCTATCTGACTAACATGTGGCAAATTACCTCACATCTTTAGTCCTCAGTTTTTCATTGTAAAACAGGTATTATAATAATAATAATAAAATTATGTTTTGTGCTTTGAGTTTTTCAAAGTACTTTCCACATGACAACCTTGTGAATCCATTAATTGGCATTTTTTAAGTACCTACTATGTGCTAGGCATTGTGCTAAGTGAAAGTATTACTATCCCTTTTTCATACGTGAGGAAACTAACATTCAGAGAAGTTATTTAACTTCTTTGAGGTCACAGCTAGCCGTGGGAACCAAATGAAATAGTGTGGGTGACAATGCTTTAAAATCATAAAGTGTTATTTAAATGTTAGCTATTATTATTTTTGAATCACACAGTATCCAAATCCAGTCTACCTTTTTATTTCATTTTTTTCAATGATATGTTTTATTTTGAAACAACAGATACTCCCCAAACACCCAAACCCTCCAATGCTTACAAAGTGTATTTCCCCAAAATATGAAGCAAAACTATCTAACACTATGACTGTGACAGGTAGCACATGCCACATATTTAATTTAATAATTGTTATTAGGGCAGCTAGGTGGCATAATGTATAGAGTGCTGACCAGGCCTGGAGTCAGGGACTCACCTTCCTAAGTTCAAATCCACCTTTAGACACTTACAAGCTGTGTGACCCTAGGCAAGTCACTTCATTAGATTTGTCTCAGTTTCCTCATCTGTAAAATGAACTGGAGAAGGAAATGGCAAACCACTCCAGTATCTTTGCCAAGAAAACCCCAAATGGGGTCATGAAGAGTCAGACATGACTGAAACAACAACAAAAATTAGAAAGGAAGGATGTATGTTTTCTTCAGCTTTCATAGTATGGTACCAACACTACATGTACTAATTGACATACCTTTTACTAACAACAGAAACATAGTGAATTTATTCTCAATTCTTATTTGGTGTGAGAGAAACTTGAATTCTAGTTTCTATTCAAAGAAAAAAATTAAAAAAAAAACCATTTGTTAAGGTACTGTTGTCAAGGGTAATATTCTTGTTTGCTCAGAACTGGGAATGAAGCAGAAACTCTTAATCTAGAGCCCATGACCTTGTTGTTTTTTTAATGTTTTGATAACTTTAATTGGCTTCCTTTGTAATCCTATGCACTTAAAAACATTCTAAGAAGGGGTCCACAGACTTCATCCCATTGGCACACAAAAAGAATAAGATCCTTCCAAATGTTTTTTGGGGACTAAGAACGGAAGAAGTTTTAAAAAGTAATAGATTTAGAAAGATGGTGAAAATGAGGTGGGTGTTAGCAATAGTAGGAACTTTGAGGTCTCTTGTTGCATGATTATTACAACCTTAAAAGGTCCCTGTGAAGTTAGGTGAAGCTTAACTGAGGAAGAAATGGAAGAAACATTGCCATTAGTTTATACCAGAGGCCACCTGGATATGGGGAATTTGGGAAAGAGATAAAAGTCCTACATGGAGGCATAACTTAGTAGTGATGGGTGAATTAAATTATGTGGACATCTGTTCTTTCCTCCCCTCTCCCAATCCTCTCCTCTCTCCCCTTACAGTCATTTCATCCTTCAAAACACGAAGGAAGCAACAACTGAATCTTTTAATCTGAACCTAATCCTGACCAAAAAGGTATAGTCAGAAATATCTGGAGACCCTTACCAGTTTTTGCAGTTTGGAAAAGAAAAAAAGAAAGCTGAACATAGTTTGACATGCACCTTAGGTTTTTGGAGAGCAGAATTCAAGAGGGTACAAAGAAAGGATAAATAGGATCCTATGGATTAAACTATGAGAGAAAAGAATCCAAAAGAGAGAGATGAAGCTCTCTAGAATGAAATTCTGAGGTCACAAATAGAAATAATTCCAATGAGGAAAAAAAAGGGAAAAGGAGGCATAGGGAACTCATTGGCTAAACTAGATTTTAATGAGATGTATACAAAAAATGGAAGCCAATGCAGGCAATGAAAGATAAGATCAAAAATGTGGCACGGGGTGGCTAGGAGGCACAGTGAATAGAGTGCCGGCCCTGGAGTCAGGAGGACCTGGGTTTGGATCCAGCCTCAGACACTTAACACACACACACTCAAAAACTAGCTGTGTGACCTTGGGCAAGTCACTTAAACCCAGCTGCCCTCCAAAAAGCAAAAAAAATTTTTTTTTTAAATGTGGCACAGTGCTCTAAGAATAGTGTCGGAAGCACTCAAGCTCAGAATGAGATGAGGTTGGTTTGGGATGTTTCTCTGATACTTTTATAGATCTATGACCTAACTGATATTGGTACTACCACTAGTTTTATAGACTGCATCTCATTCTGTCTTCCAAATTAACCCTTTTCCAAGGACAATCCAATTTAATAGCCAGTTCAACTCTGGCTAGCTCCTTGTCTACTTGCAGTGTTTGTCCAATAATGTACACAAATAGGCCAGCCATAGAAGCTGCCTGTTCAACCACAGATATGCACAATAAATATTATTTTTTCATTTGGTTTGTCCTATGTAAATGCTTAGGTGGAAACTGAGTTATTATGGACAATGCCTGGAATGCAGTAGGCAGACTTACATGCTTTTTGATTGATCTCATTTAGGAGGTACTTTGATGTAGCAGAACTTTGATACACCATATTATCTACTAAGAGGACCATCTGAAGAACCTTACCAACTATAGGGAATATCTCCTCCATTGCCTCTGCACTGGACATTCTTCATGATAGTGACCAACACCTCTGACAAGCTAAGTTCCCTGTTTGACACTTCACTTGATATTTATAATCAGTGTTGTTGAACAAAGTTATCTCTGTTCCAGCTTTCAAGGGATATTCTATGATTTTTACATATGCATGCTCTTAATACTGTGTTTTACTCTACCAAACCATCTGTATTTTTTGTTAATGAAATAATAAACCATGGGATTATCTATCCTCTGTTCTTTCCAGTCAATTTTATGAATATAATGATGTGTTCTGCTATAGAATGTCAGTTGCCTGGGGTGGCCAGGTAGCACAGCGAGTAAGAGCACTGGCTCTAGTGTCGGGATGACCTGGGGATCGAATCCTGGGCTCAGACACTTAGTACCCACCCAGAAACACCTGGCCGTGTAACCTTGAGCAAGTTACTTAACCCCAATTGCTTTAAAAAAAAAAAAGAATGTCAGTTGCCTGTTTCCTCATTTTATAATGTTGGATTATAAGGCCTCTGAGTTCATTTCCAAATCTGGAATTTTTTGATACAAAAATTCTCTGTAGGTCATTATTACCTGACAGAGTGGAAAAGATACACTAGAGGTGGCCAAGTGGCATAGCATTTAGCGTGCTGGACATGGAGTCAGAAAGACCTTATTTCAAAACCAACCTCAGAGATTTACTGTGTAACCCTGGGGAATTCGCTTAATCTCTGTCTGCCTCAGTTTCTTTAACTGCAAAATGGTATCATAATATCATCTACTTTCCATGGTTGTTGTGAGACAACACGTGGGACAAAATGTGTTAATATTTATAAAGTGCTTTTTAAACTTTAAAGTACTATATAAATGTTAGCCATTATTATAAATCAGATGATTATCAACAACTATGGCCATGGTAAAATACTTCTTAATTGACAGATGAGCTTCTTATAAAGAAGTACCAAACTGAACATAAATCAGGAAGCTAACTGATTTTTAAGAGACTCTAAAGCCTGAAATTATTGCCTGTCAGCTTCTTTCCCAGTCTCACTCTCTGTTAAGGTACCTTGCTAATGGCAATATGGCATCTCATTAAGCACCACTAGGACTTGGAATGGAGAGAACAGATATTTCAAGCAGGTCATTGCTCTCCTTCCTTGTCTCATTTCAACACCCTCTGATCCCTTTTTTAGACTATCTGGGTCTGAATAGACAATTTTATCATCTATGTCCTATTTTTGCACTATCTGATGGAGTTAAAGTCCCTTAATTGTGTTTTCTGAATATCATTTCTTTCTCCCAATTCCCTAGTCAGCTTAGTGTAGTGGACAATCAGAAGGTTTAGCCAATCCCCATGGGTTCAAGGTTTGGTTATGTCACTTACTAATTGTGAGCACCTTGTTTTACTCCTTGGTAAAATAATGGTATTTGTAACTACCTAACTCACAGAGTTGTTACAATAACCAAACTGATACTGCATCATGCTGTAGTGGTCAGCTAGGTGGTGTAGTGGTCAGTGTTAGACTTGGAGTCTAAGTAGGAGTAGACTTGGATTCTAATTTGGAGTTAGACATGAGCTCAAATCCTACCTCAGACTCTGGGTAAGTCACTTAACCTCTTCTCTAGCCTCAGTTTCCTAATCTGTAAAATGGGGATTTATAATAGTCCCTACCACACAGGGCTGTTACAGGGACTGAAAAGTATGTAAAATTGCTTTGTAAACTTTAAAGTGCCACATAAATGCTAGATATTGCTACTATATGCCAGGTACTATGAAAGGTATTGGGGATACAAATACAAAAGTGAGAGTACCTACCCTAAAGAAGCCTACATTTCAATGTAATACATGTAGCGGAGTAGCCAGAGAAGGGAATTTTGTTTTATAAGGACAGTAAGTAGAGCCAAAGGGCAGTCAGCTGTCATACCCTTTTCAGAACCAATTATTACCAATGACTTGATCACTGTGCCCAAAACAAGAGCAAGAGGTATAAAGTGGGGAGGTAGGAACTGTCAAGGCAGACAGCAGCAGGCAGAGCATTTGGCAAGGTAGGTCCTGGTTATGAGAGTCCATGAGTTCAGGAGCTGCCCTTTCTACAGTGTGGTTTTACAATGGAAAGAAGACTAGCACAATTCAGGAGACCTGGATTTGAACCCATACAGCCACTCACTAGCTATGTGGCCTCCAGTTGGCCACATGATCTCTCTGGGTCTCAATTTCCTTATAAAATGATGGTTGTCTCTACTTGATGATCTCTAAAGTCCTTTCCAATTCTAATATTCTTTGTGAACTCAACTCAAAAATAGAGACACAGGCTAAATGTAACCAACCAATGACACAAATCATTCCCAAATACAGAAAGGAAGGCTGGTCATAAACTGATCCTTTTCAGTCACATCTAGTATGCAGATTGTAAATCATCACTGGCAAATAATTAAAAGATTGTGCCGTGTCAGATGCTTCGGCTGGAATTTTCTTGGAACCTAGAAGAACCCAGGACCTGAAATCTGCTAGCTTCTATCAACAGGACTGACATTTTAGAGAATCATATAAAAACAAGTCTTTTCCTAAGATGCCTTGGTAAGGCACTCAATTAATTTAAGAGGAATATTTTAAAGTTTTAAGGAAGTAGTTGAACAGTGAGGGGGCAGGCTAAAGTGGGGAAGTCAGGTCAACAAGCATCATTTATTAAGAACATATAGTGTTCCAGGCACACGCTGGGGATATAAGGGAAGGCAAAACAAGCAAGCAACAAAACCCGAATTTAAAGGAACAATAAAATTTGAAATAGTGATACCAGCCCTGTTGACAACTTTCAAGATGTTCAAATAATTAGAGGAAGATCATCTACCTACCTGAGTTTTTGTCAGGGAGTCGATTTATCCTCCATACAATGGAGTTGAAAGCATGTTCATACTTGGCAGTACCCAAAGTTACTCTCATGACTGGCTCAGAACCAGATATACTGGTTGATCCAAAACTGGCCCCCTTGTTCACTTTGGCTTTTAAAGATTTCTCCCCTAAAACACTTTCCCTGCGGAAATTTTTCACCCACTCATTAGGCACTGGATACCGGATCATCACATTCTCACAGGGAACCTGAGTGAGAGGGTCACGATTAGAGGAGAAACCAGTTGACATCCTTAGCCAACTCTGCAGCTGCACTTCTGCCCCATTGATGCTTGCCACAGTCCTGAGGGTGAAAGGCAAGGTCTTTTCTGCAAAAACGGTCCTAAACCGCATTAACTCAAAGCGGCATGCATCTAAGGGGTTGAACAGGATGATTCGGGAGCTGTTGAACACCTCCTCATCTACGCACCCATGGAATTGGCAGTTATGGAGTTTTATCCACTTGGTGGTGGTGATGGGCATAATATCCTGCCTAGAGACGATTTCATTCCCTTTCACAAGGACGTCATTGAGGCCCAGGTGGCACTCTGCAAGTCCAGAGAGAAAACTTAGCACATGAATATGTGTTAGGACTTGGTGGTGAAGAATCTGGTTGTCTCCTTTGCTCAAGATTCCAGAGAATTCATCTTTGACATCCACTGTAATCTCCTCCTCTAGATAATTCAAACCCACTGTGCTTAGGTCCATGGAGGACACCGGCAAACTCATAAGGTGGTCCTGAATCGCCCTGATGAAACTCAGGAAGTCTTCATAGCTGGTGGTTCCTAGCTTAATCACTTGCTCCCGTTCAGCCATATGAGCCACAGCTGGTTTAGGTTGGTATTTCTTCTTCTCTTTGTATGTAACACGATCTATTCGCATGCTGTGGATTCTCCCATTTTCATCATAGTTCTGGAGCTTAGGTTCAGAAATCTCATGGCAGATCTCCAGTTTGAACTCTCGGAATGGTTTCTCCAGGCCCTTCTCATAATACAACTGTAGGCAGCCACTATCTGTGAGCTTTACATAGATTGGTCCCCAGTGCCTGGAAGACATAATATTCTTCTTTTCAGGGATCCTTAGCATCATGGGCCAACCATCTCTGGGCCGGGATAGGGCTGAGCTCTTCAGCTCATCATCCAGCCTACTCCAAGATGCTGGGTCATCATCAGGTAAAGAGGTGCTACCAAGGTGATCAGGATCCCCAATCTGTAGTTGTTTGAGCTTCTCAACAGCATCAGAATGTGTTCTTTTCTTGACTGAATCATCAAAGGTGATGGCATCTGACTCCTGATATACGACAATGAGGGAATCCCTCTGGCTTTTTCCTGTGGTATTGGAGATGGAATTATTGTGGGAACGCCTTTCCTGCTCCTCAAAGAAGGCACTGAAAGGGTTAATGGGAGAAGGCTGCACATCCCTCAGGGTCTCATTCAGGAAAGGGTTAGTTGCCCTCCAAGGTGGGGGCTCATTTATGGAGGGTGGCCGGTTTAAGGAAGAAATATCTAGTTTTTGAACTTTTGAGAAGTCTACCAAGCTACTCTTGGGACGTTCTCTCTTCTTAAAGGATCCAGTTAAGTTACAATTCACATCTTGGATAGGAAGTACTGGGTCTGGGTATGCTGGGTCTGGTTTTAAAGTAGAGGTGCTTTGTGGCTGAGGGCAGCTGATTTCATTATCATCAAAAGTCACCCAGCTGGGGAAACGAACTGAGGTCAATGGGGTGGCAGAATGCCCATTCATGGCTGGGCCACCAGTGTGCCAGCTGATGGTTTCCAACTCTACTTCTTCATCTTCCTGGAGAGAGGAAGAATTGTCTAAAGGAAAAAGGAAAAAGATGATGTAAAAATGATGTAGACGTTTAATAATTATTTTCATAACAGGGAAACTGAAGGATAGGAAATGAATTACTAGAATTTTATTTGGAATTTGCCAAATTTCATTGTTGCTCATTGCTCACCTGCATAGGTATGTGTCTAATCTTGACAGTGAAAACAAATTTATAAAAAAATTTGTACTAGTTAGTATATGCATGAGAAGCCATCATATATCACAAATTTACCACTGCTTGCCTCACTTTCCTCATTTATAACATATAAAAATTATAAATTATTAAAAATATACAAATAGCACCTATATGTAGGGTTGTTGTTAAGGATAAAGTGATATAATAATGTTTGCAAAGTTCTTAGTATAGTGCCTGGCATATAGGAGATATTTAATAAATACTTGTTCCCTTTCTCTTTCTCCTATACTTAAAGTAGTGCTGAGAATTGGAGTTATTAATTCTGGGAGCCTTGACAATATTACTAACTAAAGCAACACCATATTGCTACTCAAAAAAGACCACGCTGGTAGGAACAAAGTATCTCAGAATTGCACTCTCATGTTCTCCTTTGTATTTTACAAAGTGCTTATGAAATAAGTATTTTATTTTCCTTAATAAGTTCAAGTTCAGAAAATCAAGCTTCTGAACCCTGAAAATGATCTTTGCAAGTGGGTATAAAACTTATATTATTAAAGAAACCAAGTTTCTTGTTTAGTTCTACTTGACCTGATTAGAGAGTCTCTGGCCCTCAATGCAACATTCCCCTCCTTATGCCTCCCACTCCCCATGGCTATTCTCTCTCCTCTCTTCTTTGTTTTCTGTTCTTTTCAAGGCTGACCTTGCTGGAAAGTGGAATAGAAACCATTTATGTGGCATTATTTAAAGTGGTACCAAAAGTTCCTTCAACTTAAGGGTGTTTCCCCCACCTCTTGTCCCCAAAACTCCAAAATCCCAATCTAAAATATCACTTTGGATCACACAACAACTGAAGATACTTGGTAAAATGTAAATATTACCACAGAGGGGTAACATGTTAAACTGAGAGCAGATATTAACACCTTGGCACAAACTGTGAGATTAGTTAGTGCATCCTGAAGGGTCCTGAGGAAATGAGGCAATAGATGAAAGGAAAGAGGCTTTGGACTTAAAGGCCACCAGATGGGAGACATTAAAAGACAGGAACAAAAGCGGAACAGAATGAAAACAAGCCCCCGAGCATCACAATTCTTCCTAGAGCCAGCACTGGTCCTGCATTTCTAGTACTCTAGTTAGTGCCATGGTTTCTACTGTGGTCATCCAAAACACTCTACTGGTGATGATTTAGGACTGAAGAGGAACAGAATACCAATTAGACTGCGAGAGACCTGAGATAACTGTGGTGGCTCAATAAGTATTTGGTGTTGTTTTTTTTTTATAAAATAATTTGCTATACCTACATGGAGAAGGATATCTAACCTCACAAATTTAATAGTACAATATATAATTGCCTTTGGACAAGACTGCTGTTTTCACATTCATCTTATGTGTTTGTTTTTTTGGCTGGAAATGTAGTAGCCACACTTCGGTCAATTCCAATACTGACTGTCATAGACCTAGTTTATCCCTCCTTAAGAAGACTTGTGACCTTCCCTGGGGGCTAATAATTAATGCAATTTACTCGATGAACTTCAGCCCTACTTCAGTTCAGCACTTCTGAGCTCCAAGAATCAGCCAGAGCCTTAGCCAATCCCCATGGCAGGGACAAGTATATGGCACCAAAACAGGGCACACGTTGGTTTTTTCAAGTTGTACTCACTCATTTTTGTGTCTAGGTAGCAAGTGCCACCAACAGTTATCTTTGAGAGTAAAGACTGGTACACATACAAGTATATAATTTATATATCTATTAATCTTACTATACACATAATAATGAAAAACAACATTTAATAATTGTGAAATCATATAAGAATTAAAAAGTATTTTAAAATTAAGAACCAGAATTCCCATGTGATATAATGTTATGATTCATCCCATTTTTCAGCTGGATATGTAGAAACCTTGGTTATTATTGTGCTTTCCAAAAGGTATACAAATAGGAAAAAGAGCTTGGGAATCAAAGAGGGTTAGTGATTCCTAGCTTTCTGTTTCAAAGCCCTAAACAGAATTCCTGGGTTGGCCATAGCAGTTTCCTTGACAGATAACCACTATGGTTAGGAATCTCAGAAACTATTGTCAAATCAATGAAAAGTACACAAATAAAAATCTTCTTTGTTTCTTAATCTCAGTTTTCACACATCAGATCTCAATTTACTTTATAGCCTTTGCTAAGTAAGTGGTCACACCCATTCTGCTAGGGATTTGTCCCACTCTGCTAAACTCAAGGCCACTCCTTTGTTTATAGATTTTTCAAAAGCAAGATGAAATCTTCCTTGGGGGCTGGCTTATTGATGAAGCTATAGACAATTTCCCTAAAAGGATTACATATATGAGATGACAAATGCTTTATGAAAATCTCATTCATGAAAATCATACTCCATCTTTCCTATTACATACTTTCTGAACATTACAAAAAAAGTCCTCCACTCCAAACTGAAGGAAATTGTAAAACAATATCATATACTATAAACCAAAATTTCTTTAAATGGCACCAAGTAATAGGCTCTACTGAAAAGTTCTGCAACGTTCTACAATTTTAAATGTAGTCACATCCGGGTTCAATGTGGTTAGTTTGGGATGATTTCAGTAAATGGGCCTGAGCCCCCATCTGATGTAGTTAGTACTCTTTTGCTAGACCCGACCAAATACACATAAATCAAATAGCAAAACATTTAACTGACACAAAACAATGCAAACAACAAGGTAGAGAAACAAGTAGAATATCTGTGCACATACACAAAGGGCTGACAATTTCCTATTCCCTCTTAATTCCTCTTCAATCCCTCTTCCTCTCTGGCACAGCAGGAGAGAATGACCACTCCAGAACTCACAGTCCCAGTGGTGAATGCTTAGAGTGCTCTGCTTTCTGCCTTTGACAGTATCTTTCCCAGGATTCCAACAGGGTAGGCTTGAGGTATTCAAGTCCTCACTGTGGATCTGGAGTCATCACGGTCCATAAGTGACACTAGGATTTGGGGACACCATGGTCCAGCATTCCATGCGATTTCTCCCACTCCTGTCTGCTTATGCTTTTTACTCTCTCCTACATGCAGCCTTGCTTTTTAAGCCTCATGCCTTGTAAAGCCTCCTTATCAAACAGGGTCCTTCCTGATGACATCACCATGGTATGGGCTCATACAGAGACCTCTAGGAGATGTTCCCTTGTCCCCAAGCATTGTATAAAATTAAGTCCCATGGACCGCCTTTACACAAGAAGTCTCCTGAAACTTGGTGGAGGAAATATGAAATAAAAAGCCTTGGTTTGTTTATTTTTGAGGCTCATGTTTTTTTTTCTTTGACATATATAATCTCATGCCCTTTGGCAGTTTCACTCTTTCCTACAAGCTGACTGAAACTCAACTCCTATCTTTGTGAGGTCACAATCAGCCCAGAACAATCACTTGTGATGTCTTTATCTAAATATCAGGATGTTCAGGTGTTAAGTAGTTAAAAGTAGGCAAAACTTCTGAAGAAAAGGAAATCCATTCTTTTATGAATGAGTCTTGGGGAGGCTTTTAATGAAAAAGTTCCACAAAACTATCTCTGTCATATTACAAGACCACCCTGCTATTTAATAACAGAAATTGGTTTTCAATGTTTTTTTAAAAATAAGCCATTCCTGAAGGCAAGTATGAGGACCTCCAAAACCTCTAGGAAATTACTAATAGCCCCTAGGGATAAAATAAACAGTTCTGACACAGGCTACATGGATATAGCAGCAACTGTATCTTGTCAGTTTGTTAGAATCTTTTTATCAATCTATGCCTGGTAGAGGAAAATAGTAGAGAATGAGAATGAAAACAGTTTGGAAGATGGCCAAACCCTTCTCCCTCAGAGGAAATCAACTTAAAATGTCTCTCTTCAGAACAAAGCCACAACTCCACCTTATTCTATTTACTGATTTATTCTACAATCACAACATTTTAATTAGCAGCTATTCCTTCCCTTCCTACCCTCCTCCATGGGCCCCAAATTGAGCTTAACGTGCACTAGACTGCAGCTCAATACTACAAAGGTGAGACATCTACTACAAGGTTATTGCCCCAACCTCAACCACCTAAGCAGGTTCTACTGACATGTTCAACATAAGTCCAGGATCCATTAAAAGATTATATCTCCCAAAATAAAATCAAGTTAGACATTTCATTGTTTTCAAGTCCATAAATAATCAACCAATATTTGAGTGTCTACTAAATGATCAAGGCAACACAAAATCCAGTATGGTTTCAGGGTCCTCAGAGAAATGGCAGATGGAGAAACCTGTCAGATACTTGGGTTATTGAAAATCCCTTAGAATTAAAAAAAAATTTAAACAGGATTAACCATTGACATGGAAAACAAGCCTGTACTATATTACAATTTACTTAGACTTACAGAATGTCAGAACTATAAGGAAAATGGGAGGTTTAGTCCAAATCTCAGATGTATGACAAAATATTTGTCTGTTTTTGGCAAAGTCTGAAAATTAATTCTCTTCTGTATTACTGTCCATCTAATGCTTTGAGCTTCATTTTTATATGGGAGTACTGTCCCAGATTTTCCAAGACAATCCTAATTTAAGAGAGAAAAAATGTACTTTTAATAAGAGGTTTTGAAAAATAAATAAATAAAATAGAAATAAATACCATTTGCCAGGTCATATGTCTTGATTTGGGGTTTGGGAAATACTGTCACCATAGGTACTACCTTGTCACAAAAGAAATACCTGGCTGTCATGAAGAGCCAATTTTTCTCACAATAAAAAATGCACAAATTTGTTTCTGAAATATCTCCTTTTCCTTCACCTTGCCAATTCTCTCACTTTACAGATGAGGAAACTGTTATATGGAATTGCTATCATTTTTATGTATATGTCCTGTCATCCTTTTAGAGTATGGTAAGAATGAGAATAGAGACTATTGCCTACTATTTCATTTTTATCTCACAGGAGCAACTAAGTGATCATGTGTTATACATAGGATGGATCTTCAAAAAAAAAATCTTAACGCTAATGTAATGCAAAATCCTCATCATCAGCTCTCTTCACCCTCTCCATAAAAATCCTAAAACAGACAGATGTAGGAAAACTCTTAGGTGATGTACATACACTAGTCAGAGGCACACTTTTATTAGTTTTCAAAACTCTAAGGTTCAAACTTCTGGAAACATATAAATGTCAAAAAATTGATGCTTCTTCCTCTCTTAATTTTGCTCCACTCACCTCAAGACCAACTCCTTCTTTGACCCAGGCTCCTAATCCTTATGTTTGATCAGTCCCTAGGAGGTACAGTATAGCAGAGGCCAAAGTGGCCAGAGGTAGAGAATTTGGATGTGTGATCAGCCTACAACAGAGTTTGTGTTGGAAAACATTTGTTTACAATAAAGACTTCACTGAAAAATGGCACTCAATTTCTGTGACTTCCCAGACTGAAGCACCTTTCTCTGGCCACCACTCCTCTCCATTTATTAGAATGTAAGCTCCCAAGACAAGGTAACACTTGAATTGATACAGAGTGAAGAGAGCAGAACCAAATGAATAATTTATACCATAACATCAATAATAGTATAAAAATGAAAAAAAATTGGACAGATTTAGGAACTCTGATCACCTAATGAACACTAATGATTCCAGGACTCATAAAGAACACTATCTACTATATGATACAGAGATACTAGACCAATAAGCAAAACAGGAAATTTATTTTTGGGCATGACTAATATGTGTATATGTTTTGCTTGACCCTGATTATTCAATACAGGGGTTTTTTCTTTCTTTTTGGTGGGGGTGGGTGGGAGAAGGTGAGAGAAAAAAGTTAATACTCGATAATAGAAATATATTTCTGAAGAATGCATGTTCCTTGAAAGTAGAGACTACATTTCCTTTTGTAAGCAATGGGAATATACACATAGTAAACAATAAATATTTTTCTTCATTCATTCATGTATGCATTCATTCAAAACTGGAACTTACTTATGAGACATGTGTATTGTTAATGTATTGCTAATGGAATGGGAAGATCTTTCTTGCCCATTAATAGGCCTATGTGACCTGCTTTGAGCCCAAGTCACAAGGAAGCCTGTGGTGGGAGGAGCTTGCCAAATGGATGGAGCAGGAGCAGTAACAGGTGGAGCAGGAAATGGGAGAGTGAGGTGGAGCAGAGACAGAGACAGAGAGAGAGAGAGAGAGACAGAGAGACGAGAGAGAGACAGAGAGAGAGAGAGAGACAGAGAGAGAGAGAGAGAGAGAGAGACAGAGAGACAGAGACAGAGAGAGAGAGAGACAGAGACAGAGAGAGACAGAGACAGAGAGAGAGAGAGACAGAGAGAGGGAGGTAGAGCAGCTAGTGTGGGTGAGAGAGGCGCATTTTGCCTAAGCTTGTTTGTGGAGAGGTCTGATGAAGGGAAGGCTTGGGGATGGAGGTGCTCCCTGCTGGTAATGTATACCAACTTTTTTATTACCATGGTGGATTTGGCTTTCTGGTATATGAATAAATATCTTGGGTCTTTGAAGAGGAGAATCTGTTATATCTTGTGATTCAAACCTAGAAATATACTTGCATATTCATAGAAGCCGCTGTGGGTATTTCATTGGTAATATAACACAGTGGCATAATTATACAGGTTTAAAGGCTTTTCACTCAGTTTGGCATTAGCTATTGAGGACAGTTGCTGTTTTTCTACAGTGGAATGTGTGAATTTAAGCCAAGGTTTATGGTGGGGAAGGGGAAAGAATGAGTGAGGCCAGAACTCCTGGAAGTTCTGTTGTGTAGAAGTGCTTCTGACAAAATAGTCACATTCTAGAGTTTTCAGTTCCTCTACTAGACTGGAAGCTTCTTGAGGGTAGATGCTTTCTTATTGATTTGTGTATTTCTTTGTAGGGTCTAGAATATATCACATGAAATAATCTAATTTTAGAAAAAGAAATTGAATAAGGCATCAATGAACTTCCTAAGAAAAAATCCCTAGGACCAAATGGATTCACAAATAAATTCTACCAAACACTTAAAGAACAATTAACCCAGGGTGGCTAGGTGGCGTAGTGAATAGAGCACCTGACCTGGAGTCAGGAGGACCTGAGTTCAAATCGGGCCTCAGACACTTAACACAAAAAACTAGTCGTGTGACCTTGGGCAAGTCACTTAACCTCAACTGCCCTCCAAAAAAGCAAAAAGCTAAAAAGAAAAAAAAAAGAACAATTAACCCTAATACTATATAAACTATTTGAAAAAAATAGGCAGAGTCCTACCAAATTCCTTTTATGACATAAATATGGTGCTGATATTTAAATCAGAAAGAGCCAAATCAGAGAAAGAAAATTATAGACCAATTTCCCTAACACACACACACACACACACACACACACACACATATGCTTTTTGGAGGGCAGTCAGGGTTAAGTGACTTGCCCAAGGTCACATGGCTAATTTTTTTTTGTTGAGTGTCTGAGGCCAGATCTGAACCCAGGTCCTCCTGACTCCAGGGCCGGTGCTCTATTCACTGTGCCACCTAGCTGCCTCCCTGATAAATATTGATGTAAAAATTTTAAATAAAATGCTAACAAAGAGATTACAGCAATATATCACAAGGATCACACACAATGACCAGGTGGGATTTATACCAGTAAGGAAGGGCTGGTTCATTATTAGGAAAACTGTCAGCATAACTGACCATATCAATAACAAAACCAACAGAAATAATATGATTATCTCAATAGATACAGAAAAAGACTGACAAAATACAGTACTCATTCCTATTAAAAGCACTAAAGAGCATTGAAATAAATGGAGCTTACCTTACAATGATAAATTCTATTTACCTAACCTTCAGCAAGTGTTATCTGTAATGGGGATAAGCTAGAAGCCTTCCCAAATACAATCAGGAGTGAAGCAAGGAGGCCCGTTGTCACCTCTTATTTCATACTGTACTAGAAATGTTAGTTATAGCAATGAGAAGAAAAAGAAATTAAAGGAATTAGAATAGGAAACAAAGAAAGAAAACTATCACTTTGCAGATGATATGTTTGTTATATTTAGAAAATCCTAGAGAATCGACTAAAAAATTACTTGAAATTATTAACAACTTTAGTAAAGCTGAAGGATGTAAAATAAGCCCACATAAATCATTAGAATTTTCATATATTACCAACAAAATCCAGCAGCAAAAGATAGAAAGAGAAATTCCATTTAAAATAACTGCAGACAACATAAAATACTTGGTAGTCTGCCTGCTAAGACAAACCCAGGACATGAACACAACTATAAAATACTTTTCACACCAATAAAGTCAGATCTAAACAATTAGAAAAATATTAATTGTTTATGGGTAGCTCAAGCCAATATAATAAAAATGACAATTCAACCTAAATTAATCTTTTTATTCAGTGCCATATTAATCAAACTATCAAAAAATTATTTTATAGACTTAGAAAAAATAATAAAATTTATCTGGAAGAACAAAAGCTCAAGGAAGTTAAGGGAATCAATGAAAAAATGCAAAAGAAGGTGGTCTAGCCATAGTTATCAGATATCATACTGTATTACAAAGCAGCAATTATCAAAACTGGTACTGGCTAAGAAATAGAATGGTGGATCAGTGGAATAGATTAGGTACAAATTACATTGTAGTAAAAGACCACAGTAATCTAGTATATGATAAACCCAAAGATTCAAGTTTTTGAAACAAAAACTCATCATCTGACAAAAACTGCTAGGAAAACTGGGAAAACAGCATGGCACAAACTAGGTATAAACCAACATCTCACACCACATATCAAGATAAGATCAAAATGGGTAATGATTTAGACATAAAGAGTGATACCATAAGCAAATTAAGAGAGTGTGGACTAGTTTGTCAGATTTATGGATAAAGGGAGAATTTAGGACCAAAGAAGATATAAAGTTACAAAAAATATAAAAGTTACATTACAAAAAGTAAAAAAACATTTTTGATTATATAAAATCAAAATTTTTTTTGCACAAGCAAAACCAATGCAACTGAAACTACAAGGAAAGCACAAAACTGGGGGAAAAATTTTACCACAAGTATCTCTGATAAAGGTCTCATTTCTCAAATATATGGAGAACTGGGTCAAATTTATAAAAATACAAGTCATTCCTCAATAGATAAATGGTCAAAGATATGAACTGACAGTTATCAGACAAAGAAATCAAAGCAATCTATAGTCGTATAAAAAAATGTTCTAAATCACTACTGACTAGAGAAATGCAAATTAAAATAACTTGGAGGTACTACTTCATACTACCAGATTGGCTAATGACAAAAAAGGAAAATGTTGGGTGTTAGCGAAGATGTGGAAAAACTGGGATACTAATGCATTGTTGAAGGAGTTGTGAACTGATCTAACCATTTTGGAGAGCAATTTGGAACTATGGCCAAAGAGTTGCATACCCTTTGATCCAACAATATCATTGCTAGGTCTATATCCCAGAGACATATCTGTACAAAAATATTTATAGCAGCTCTCTTTGTAGTGGCTAAGAAGTGGAAATTGAGGGGATGTCCATCAATTGGGGAATGGCTAGACAAGCTGTGGTATGTGATTGTAATGGAATATTATTGTGCTATAAGAAATGACAAGCGGGATGATTTCAGAAAAACCTTGAAAGACTTACATGAATGGATACATAGTGAAGTAAACAGAACCAGGAGAATGTTATACACAGTAACAGTAATACTGCATGATGATTAACTGTGAATGACTTAGCTATTCTCAGCGATACAGTGATCCAAGATAATCCCAACGGACTAATGATGTAGCATAATATTTGCCTCCAAAGAAAGAACTGATATTATCGGAACACAGACTGAAGCACGCTGTTTTTCACTCTTTTTTTTATTTGAGTTTTCTTGTACAAAATGACTAATATGGAAATGTTTTACATAATTGCACATAAATAACCTATATCTGATTGTTTACTGTCCAAAGGAGGGGGGAGAATAAAGAGGAAGGAGGGAGGCATATAATTTGAAACTTAAAACTTTAAATAAAAATATTTAAAAATTGAAAAAAAATTACATGCCTTACCTCAATATATATAAGTATGTACACACATATATACATACATATACGTACAGACACACACACACACACACATATATCTCAGATGCTCAATGATAATTTCTTGAATTGAATTTAATCTGTCTGTAGGGCTATTGATATCCAGGTCAAATTCAACTATTCTGTGGGCAGACCATTCAACTGTATCAACACATCCCAAGTGAGGAGTAATGAGCAACTGGTTCACAAAGGTGAACCAAAAATATGTCTGGGATTGTTCCCTTTTAACTACATGGCTTTCTATACTAAGAGCTCCTAATAATTACCATCCTCATCCCCAAACAAATCACGTATACTTCTTTTTCAGGTGACAGGGGCCTCTAAATTTACTTCCTTTAAAGGTTTCCCTAGACACTTTCATGATGATGTAATCATAATTAGAACCTAACAAAAAAGAATGGAGTATCTCTTGGGGATTGTGTGTTCTGAGGACATACTGAATATTTCTAAAAGTAAAAGCAAGCCAAATACATGTGTGTTTACATATCAATACATACATACTCATGTTACTTGGGATGCTGGCAAATCAATGATCACAACAGTGTTCTGACTGTGGGCAGTGAACCATCTACATTTGTTAATCTATCAGATCTCTCAAAATAACCTCATCAAGTATAATCTGATTTATTTGGTATAATAAAACAGAGTAAGGGACTGTTTACTATTGATTAATTTACTCAGTTTTTCCACATCTGCCATTGCAACTATTCTACCCAGAATATTTATAAACCATTGCTGTTTGGATGGACACAATGCCTATTACTATGGCCTTACAGGAAATGCTTATTTAAATGCTACTTAAAAAGAGTGAGTGTTTCATATTAGATAGAGAATTGGCTTCAGTCAGAAAGACCTATATTCAAAGCCTGTCTCTAACTCATATATATACTTAGTCACTGAAGTGATTTTCCTAAAATTGGGTCTATGTTACACCCCACCACCCTAATCAGTAATCTTCAGTAGTTCCCTATCACCTCAATGATCAAATACTAGATCCTGTTTGGCATTCAAAGCTCTTAGTAACTTAGCCTTGAGGCAGCAGATGTCACAAAGAAAAAAGCACTGGGCCTAGTATCAGGAAATCCTGAGTTCAAATTTGACCTGAGACACTTACTGGCTATATGACAGCAATCCTGGGCATATCACCTAATCACTATTTGCTTTGGTTATACCATTTTTGGAAGAGGGGAGGGGAGAGGAGGGAGAAAAATTTGGAATTCAAAATACTATAAAAATGAATACTAAAAATTTTCTTGACGTGATTGGGAAGAAAAAATATTATTAAAAAGAATGTTAAAAATTGCCTTTACATATAATTGGAAGAAATACAATACTATTGGAATTTTGGGGGCAGCTAAGTGGTGCAGTGAATAGAGCACCGGCCCTAGAGTCAGGAGGGCCTGAGTTCAAATCCAGCCTCAGATACTTGACACTTAACTAGCTGTGTGACCTTGGGCAAGTCACAACCCCAATTACTTTGCCTTCCCCCCTACAAAAAATTAAAAAAAAAAAGAAAGAAAATCACCTTGCCACCTTCCTAGCCACCCTTCACCCCTTAGAGCAGTCTTAGAGGAATGGTCCTCATAGTCATATTTGAGTTTCAGTGCAGTAGAAACTTTCTTCGTTAAGTCTCAATCTGCCCCAATACAAACTGATTTCAATGGAGCCTTGTCTCCCCACCCCCAAATCTCGATCCTCACTCACCACTTTCCTACAATTTAAAAGATGGACAGAAATTCAACAGGTAAAGGATTGTATTAATGATATTCAAAGCACAGGGAGCACTGTATGCAAAGGCATAGTTGGAGGACACAGAATAAACCAGTATGGCTGTCATATATGGATGGTATTAATATGGGATAAAGCTGAAAGGAAAGTAGATTGTGGAAGACCTTTTATTTGGGAGGCAATAGGAAGTCACTGATGATTTCTTCTGAGCAGTGACATTACTAGGTCTAAAAAGTACTAAGGGAAAAACACAAAAGTCAGTAAACTTCTTAGAATATGGAGTTCATTAGAGACAAGTTAAACCCAAACCTTCAGATAAAAAAGTGTTCAGTGTACCAAAGGTTTAATTATCAAATTTACCAAGGTTGTGACCTTTCTAAGAACTTTCCCAGAGACAAAATAATGAATTAACAAAAAAAAAATCAGACAGAAAGAAATTTTTTGAGAAAGATGAATGAAATTAACCCAGATAACAGGAAACAAGGAAGGGAAATGATCCTCTGACACTCTCTCATCCATCTAAGACTGACAAGATGCTCATGAATAACTGTTCTGTGCAGCAGAAGCAAAGAGCAGAGGTTGAACACTGCCTCAGAAGAGGTCGACCAGGGCTTTCAAAGCACATACCAGGCTTATACAATCCCTTAGGTTTATTCCAATATGCTTTATATTTGTGTCAATTTGTTTTAGAGGCTATACTTTAAAATAATTTTTGGTGAGTCATAGTTCTAATTTCTCATTATATAGGGATAAACACTTCTTTTCATGAATATAAATACTGAGATGATAAAACATAAACTTATAGTTACAGAAGGAGAACGTTGCCATATTTTCATTACAAGAAAAGCAGACAGAATTTGCTTGGTCCGTGGGGAAGGGAGCTTCACGAGTTACTAGCAGTATCTGATTCCTGTTGACATTTAAGAGCATAGGGCTTCAGCTGACAAGAGATGAGGTGATGGGACTAAGATTTCTATTTTCAAATCTAAAGCTTCTTGGCCTCCTGTGACACAGCCCTGAAATGTGGATCATTGTGCCCCCTTCCATTCCTTAAAATAGAATCATTTGCTTCCTGTATGCAGGGCATTTCCTGGGGAATTTAGTTTAATCTCACTGGTAGTCAAAGACAGCCAGTCTGTGAAAGCCATTTCCTTTCAAAAGTCTTTTCCTATATGAATAAGAGGGATCAGTTCTCTCTTTCTCTATGTTTGTTTGTTTGTTTTTTCCTCAACCTGTGTTTTCTTTGGTACACAGAGTTCCAGAGAGGAGAGCTTCCTACCTTTATCATTCCTTTACCAACTTCTTATAACATTAATATAGAACTCTAAGGCTTTACACTTTCCTCACACCAAACCCGTAAGGTAAACTCTCATCCTTATTTGACCAATATAGCTAATGAAGTGCAGGGAGCTTAAATTGCATGGCTAGGACTCAAATCCTGGCATTCTGCCTCCACATGGGATACTCATCATACTGCATCTAAAAAGTTAAAAGAGGAAATACAAAATATCCCGCCCCCCCCTCCCCCCCCCCCAGATCATAACATAGTCCATTGCAAAGTATTTCTAGGGCACACAACACATACACTCAGGACTAATCCAAATCCTTTTCAAAAACTTGAGAATTTTCAAGTATTGCAAATTTGCTGTAGTTCAGTTGAATAAGTAGGGGAAACAGTTCTATACTGTTACTGTAGGCAAAATTTAGAGAGCAGAAATGCAATTATACGTTTACCCTTTTTTATAACTCTCTGGTGTCTGAAATCTTCAACAACTAACTCTTGAGAATATACCATAGGGTAGCAGTTCTCAAACTTTTTGGTCTCAGGATCCCTTTACACTCTTGAAAATTACTGAGCATCTCTCCCTTTTCCCCCCAAAAGCTTTTATTTATGTGGGTTATACCCGATATTTTCTGTATTAGAAATTAAACATATTATTATTAAAATAATTTTGGCCTTTCAGATCCCCATAAGTGTCTTGGGGACTTGTAGGAGTTCCTAGACTACCCTTTGACAATCACTGTTATACGGCATTGAAATGGAGTTGGCAAATAGTCATTCTCAGCATTATTTCAAAATTGGCCCAAGGAAAGACTGCCCTGTGAATTCTAATGCTGCTCCTCTATTTGTATTAAGTGAGAATCATAAATCTCTAAAAAGTCTTATTCCCTGAAAAATCCATTTCTTGATCTGGACTGCTGAGAGTTTTCTTAGGCTCTTGGGAAGATATAGTTACTTCCTCATTGTAACAAACACTGATGGTCAGTGTCTATGATCTTACAAGATCCCTTCTACAGGAGAATGTTAGAATTTATTAATTAAAAAACAGGCAAAACAAAACAAACAAAAAACAGGCTTGTTTTTGTGGCAGAGTTTGAAGACAGCACCTGGTGTACACCTGCATCTACCCTCACTTTGATTTGAGCAATTTTTTGCTTACTATTAAAATATAAAATGTGGGTAATCAATGACTTATCATTTATGGGAAGATAAGAAAAAGAACCCACATTCACTGGTGAGCATTAAGTAAATTAAAAAAAATGTATGAAACCACCTGCATCAGAAACTACAGGATAGGAAGGAAAAGATAAAAACAGTGATTCACCATCATGACCCTGGCTTATGATGATTCTTTTGGGATTTCTACAAATCTGTTGATGGAGTGCTGTTCTAGTTGCTAGAGACTGAGTGACATTTCCTGAACACATACAAGGGGAAATGAGTTTTCTTTCAAGGATTTGTGTGTCCCAAGATAAACTAGAGAGTAACTTCCTTCCTGGGCCATAAAAACAAAGCACAAAAAGTAAACGCTTCTCTCTAACTCCATAACATATAAAAGTATAATAATATGCTATGTGGCACAGTGAATACAGCACCAGCCCTGGAGTCAGGAGGACCTTAGTTCAAATCTAGCCTCAGACACTTAACACAAAAACTAGCCATGTGACCTTGGACAAGTCACTTAACCCCCAATTGCCCTACCTTCCCCTCTCCAAACAGCCTCTCCCTCAAAGTATAATAATATTGTATGGCTGCTGTAGCTACTATATATTCAACCTTTTTTACACAGAGATCTTGCAATGTCACTCTGATTAAAAATCTTCAATGGCTGACTACTTTCTGGTACTTAGCATTTAAGAACCTTTGTAATCTGGTAAAACTATAACTCTTAAGTTTTATCATATACATGTGTATCATCATCATCATCAATGCTAATATTTATTTATGGCTTACTATGTTCCATGCACTGTGCTAAGTGCTTCACAATTATTATCTCATTTGATCCTTACAACAACCCTGGGTGGTAGGTAGATAAAATTTATCCACATTTTACAGATGAGGAAACTGAGGCATGACTTGCCCAGGGTCATACAGCTAATGTCTGAAGTTAAACCTGAACTTAGATCTCTCTGACTCCAGGCCCAGAGCTCTAATGTCTGTACCACCTAGCTATCACAGCATGTATATATGTATGTATGTGTGTACATTCTATCAATCTATCTATCTATCTATCTGTCTGTCTGTCTGTCTATCTATCTATCTATCTATCTATCTACCTACCTACCTATCTACCTACCTACCTATCTATCTATCTATCTATCTATCTATCTATCTATCTATCTATCTATCTATCTATCTATCTATCTATCTATCTATCTATCTACCTATCTACTTCTTTCTTCCATATACTTTATGCTCTAGCCACATTGTTCTACTTTGTGGCCCCTGAATGCACTGTGATGTTTCTTGCCTCTTTACCTTTGCTCACATTGTTCCTGTGTCTGGAACCTTTTCATCTCCTTTGTTTTTTGAATTCCTACCCATCCTTTAAAGATCAAGTTACATGCTACCTCTTCAGGACCTTTCCTGCCCTTTTGGCCAATAAAAGCCCTTCCTCTCAAATATCAAATAGCACATTGTTTTTCACTTCTTAAATCATGCAGTATTGTGTATTATAGCTACCTGTGTTTGTGTCTTATCCCTCTACTTGGATATGAGCTCTATTAGGGCAAACATGTCTTGCAACTATGAGTTACCCTCCACCTTCCAGCCTTCTATTCTCCTCCATGTGAGTTATCAAATATGGCTAGAGGAATTAACCTAACTGACTGGGCCTACTGCAGATTTGTGTTATCTAATCTCAAGTGAGCCCTCAATAATGAAAAGTAGGTTTTATTCTTCTCTGATTTACTCTGTATATCATACTCTTTACAACGCCAATTTCAAACCTCTCTTCTCTCCTCAAGCCCCCTACACCATTCACTAGCCATTTCCTCTCAGCTGAGAACTTTGCCTTCTACTTTACTGAACAAATAGAGGCTGCTGTGAACTTCCTCTCCTCTCCTATTCTATACCTCAAAACCCCTTTATGTCATTTTCTTTTTCTCCTCCCTTTTGCTACAGTCCCTGAGAAAGATGCGGCTCTTGCATTTGCTAAGGAAAATACCTTGACTTGTGTTCTTGATCCCCTCTCTTCCTGTGTCCTCTGGCAGTTTCCCATCTGAATTATTCCCTTTCCCTCATTTGCAACCTCTCTTTATTTACTGGTTTCTTCCCTGCAACTCACAAACACGCCCAAGATCCCCACATTTAAAAAAAAATCATCACATCTTTGACCCCATAGTTGACTATTTCAACTATGCACTGTCCTCTATCCTTCAAAATCCCTTGTTCCCTTGTCCAATCAACGCTCATACTTTGCTAAAATGCAACCCTGGGCTACCCTACCCCTATTATCTACCTTCTGCACTCTTATCACTGTACTGCTGGAGTAAGCCATACAACACAGGGCTGACTGAGTACATAACACATGTATGCCACTTAATCACAATGGTTCTTTGCTACTGAACAGCGTTCCTCTTATTCATTTCTTATGGTGGCTTTTCAGAGCAGTCAGACCTCATCCTCTCTCCTCAAACCCCCATTTCACTCTCATCCCTTATACCACTCAGCAGAGGATCTTGCCTCTGATTTTTCTAAAAAAAGAAAAATTAAGACCATCTGCTGTGAGCTTCCCTTTCTCCCTCATACCTAAACCCTTTTCTAAACCACTTTCTACTCCTTCCTTATTTCCCCCTCCTTATATAGTCTATTCTTGTCAAAGTCTCCTTATGCTCTTGATTCTATTTTGTCCTGGTGGTTTTTTTCCCCATAAGAGCTTCACTATGTGACCATTTCCCCTCTTTTCTTACCTACTTGTTCTTTCTCCACTGCCTACAAACATGTTTAGGTAACCCCCATCCTTTAAAAACTTCAAATTGGCCCTGCCATTCCTCATTTGGCCATCTTGTACCCCTCTTCCTGTTTATAATCAAACTCTTCAAAAAAAGATCATTTACACTCACCGCCTCCATTACTTCACAACTTAACCCTTTACAATCTGACTTGTGACCTCGTCACTTAACTGAAAATGGCCTCTCAAAGGTGACCAACAATCTCAACTGCGAAATCCAATGGTCATTGCACAGAATTCTCATTCTCCCTTAAACTTCTGACACTGTTGATCACTCCCTTCCCTGGACATTCTCTCTTCTCTTGCCATAACATTGTTCTTTCCTGATGGTCCTATTTATTTTACTATTCCTTTTCAATCTCTTTTGCATAATGAGAATTCATCTCAGATCTCCTAAGGGTCCTCCAAGGCTCTGCTTTGACCCTTCTTTTCTTTCCTCTCTCTATACCTTCTCTCTGAGTGATCTCAGCTAGGTGGTACAATGGGTAAGAGCATTGCAACATGAGATAGGATGATCTGAATTCAGATTTGGATTCAGACACTTACTAGTTGTGTTTCCCTGGATGAGTCACCTAATTTCTATCTGCCTCGGTTTCCTTGCTTGTAAAATGAGGATAAAAATAGTACCTTACTTCTCAGGGGTTTTGTAAGGATAAAATGAGGTAATATTTGTAAATTATTATTGTAATATTTATAAAATATTTGCACACTGAAACACTATATAAATGCTAGCTATTATCATGACTGTATTATTATCTCTATAGAGATGACTCACAGATCTACAACATCCAGCCCTAATCTCTGTCATGAATGCCATGGCTTAATGCATGTTTAACAATTCTACCTGGATGTCCTTTCAGTCTCTCAAATGCGATTAGTCCAAAATAGAATTCATCCTCTCCTCCCTTAAACCCACTCTCCTTCAAACCTCCCTATTTTTTTGGAGCACATTAATCCTTTTAGCAGACTAGAATCTTACTAGTTACTCAGGTTAACAAAATTTGGAAGTGGTTCTAAGATAAAATACAAATGCTTCAGTGGTTCATTTGTAGAGGTTCTTAACCTGGGATTTATGAACTTGTCTTAAAAATATTTTGACAACTGTATTTCGATATACTTGGTTTCCTTTGTAATCTTGTGTATTTTACTTTTTGACTTTAAAAATATCATGTTGAGAAGGGGTCCACAGGTTTCACTAGACACCTAAAGTCCATGATTTCATTCAGTTCAATTCAACATACATTTATTAAGTGCCAAATATGTGGCAAGGACTCTCCTAAGAGCTGGGGATACAAAAAGGGGCAAAAGATGTTCTGTTCTCTGATTGAAAGTTTTTGCCAAAAACTGGAAACTGAAGGGATGCCCATCAATTGGAGAATGGCTGACAAGTTATGATATATGATTGTGATGGAATACAATTGTGCTATAAGAAATGACAAGGAGGATGGTTTCAGAAAAACCTGGGAAGATTTACATGAACTGATACAAAGTGGAGTGAACAGAACTAGAAGATCATTGTATACAGTGACAGCAATACAGTGCTATAATCTACTATGAATAACTTATCTTTTCTCAGCAATACAATGATATAAAACAATTTTGAAAGGACTTATAATGAAAAATGCTATCCACCTCCAGGGAAAGAACTGATGGGAGTCTGAATGAAGGTTGAAGCATGTTTTTTCCCCTTTCTTTATTTTTCTTATGGGGGGGGTAAGGGGGTGGGAGGATCTGTATTTTCTTTCACAACACAGTTAATATGGAAATGTGTTTTGCATAATGGTACATATCTTCAATCTCTATCAAACTGCTTGCTTTCTCAAGGAAGGAGGAAGGGAGGGAGGGAAGAAATTTGGAACTCAAAAATTATAAAAAAACAAATGTTAAAAATCATTTTTATATGTATTTTAGGAAAAAATAAAATAAAACTATTGCAAAATTTTTTTTTTGCCAATCCAGTTGCAACGTACATTTCAGGTATTATTTCATTACTCTCCTTTACACGCTCTCTATTCTAGCCAAACTATTGCCCAAATTTAGCAGTCTATTTTCAGCTTCCTTTCTTTTGTAAAGGCTGCCCTCCTTGCCCAGTATGCCATTATTTGTGACCCTGAGAGTCCTTTGATTCCCTTGAAGACTTAGTTTAGGTGCCATCTCTTACAGAAGGCCTTTTCTGTTCCTGATTCATTCCTTTTTCTCTCCTCCCTCCATTTTAGGGCTCTCTTCTCTCCCTATAATGATCTACTATGTACTTACCTCTGTACATGTAACATTTTATGCCCCACCACTCCCTGCAGAACTTGAGGACAGGGACTGTTTCGTTTTTGTCTTTGTTCCCCTAGCCTAGTGCCCTGCATAAAGTTGTCATTTAATAAAGATTTGTTGAATTAAACTGGAGACTATTTTTAGAACATTGTAAGGGCAAATGGGAGTAGATGCAGGTCTTGATCTTGGCTTCTCATAGAGCTATAGTTCTCATTTAGTCATGTCTGACTCTTTGTGACCCCATGGATCATGCAGTCCATGGATTTTTCTTAGCAAAGACATTGGAGTGGTTTGCCATTTCCTTCAACAATGGATTAAGGCAAACAGAAGTTAAATGACTTGCCCAAAATCACACAGCTAGTGTCTGAGCCAGATTTGAACTCAAGTCTTCCTGTCTCCAAGTCCAATACTCTATCCACTGAACCATCTAGCTGCCTCATCTCTCACTTTACCGCGTTAAATCCTTCCACCTTTCCCATAATTTTCAGAACAACATAGGGTATTAAATCAGAAAAAGACAGTACAGCAAGATAGGGCCCCAAATGAACAGAACTTTCTCTGTACACTCTGTCTTTTCCTTCACTGCCTGTAGCACTGGCCTGCATATGAAATTTTAATATAAATAATGAAAGTTGCTTACCATAATTTCTAATGGGGAACAGGTTAGCCCAGATGACCAGGTGAGGCATCAATAGAGAGGGTTACTTATAAGTGCTATTTTGGGTTGCTGTTTCCATGACTGGCCAGAGCAGTCCTGGCTTAGAACCTAGAGCTGTTTAATACTATACTTTGTTTTGCCTCTACTCAAATGATGATCCCAAATGTAATGCAGTGCAAGGCATTTAAAAAATTAGGGCAAACAAATCTACTGCTGGATGGGCCTAAAACTTTTACGTCATATTTGTCAGAGATGGATATGGAAGCGAATGTAGGAAGGAATGGCATAAGATCATTGAATTAGAGCTGGAAGAGGCCTTCAAGGTCCTCTAGGCTAGCTTCTTTACTTTACAGGTAGGGAAACTGAGGCCCCAGGAAGAGAAGTAAGTTACAAAGTTATTCCAGGAGGTCCTCAAATTTACAAATAAGTAAAGCTAACTTCTGTAAACTTAATATATGTTTCATACATATTATGATAACAGCAACAACAAAGATGAGGATAATGGTCATAGCTGGCTAGCATTTATAGAGTACCTAACATATGACAGGGGTGGTGCTAAGATCTTCAGAAATACTGTCTCATTTAAGTCACACAACAACCCTGGGATGTAGGGGCTATTATTATCCTCATTTTACAGTTGAGGAAACTGAGGCAAAGGTTAAGTGACTTGTTCAAGGTCACACTCTTAGTATTTCAGGTCTTCCTGACTCCATACTAAGTGTTAAATCAACTGCTCTGCATATGTGTGTATATGAACACATGTAATTGAACTGCTATTTAAAAAAACACATGTAGCTATTGTGATTGTAATAAAATACAAATTTATTTTCAAGTGCTGCTAATTTCATAGTAGCCTTTTGTCATTATTTTAATCATCAAACTTAGATAGATATAATATAATTATCACTATGTGGAAGTAGGAGTGTGCTGGTAAATACTTAAAGCACCAGCTCTCAAGAAAAATGTATGGAGGACATACTTTAAAATTTAATTTGCATTATTAACCTTTTCTCTGTCACTTTCCTAAGATAATCAACAAAACTAATCAAGCCCTCTTTGCCCATTTTGTATATGTAAATGATAATATATTATTATAAGTAATAAATATAGTATATATTCATATAAAGAATTTTGAGTTCCAAATTCTATCTTTCCTTTCCTCCTTTCCCCACTCCCTGAGATGGTAAGCAATCTGATAAAGTTATACATGTGCAATCATGTAAAACATTATTTGATGTTATGTACTTTAATGAAAGGGATAGTAATGGCAACAATTGGCATTTATGTAATACTTTAAGACTAGCCAAATACCTTCTCTATATTACCTCATTTAGCCCTTAAAATGACCCCATAAGATGGATAGACCTGTTATCATTCCCAAACCACATAATACACCTGGCATGACTGAAGGAAATCGGGAAGAAAGGTAGCAGCCTGCCCCTAACCCTATATTGGTGAAAGCTTGGTAAGAGAATGAAAGAACAAAGACCAACAAAATCAGGTTGTGTAATGGTTTGGAGAATTTTTATATTCCTTTTATTGCCTCATGTTAGGGAATGGCTTTTAACATTCCTTTCACATTGAGTTGGATGGATCCCTACCACTGTGTAGTACTACAATGAATAACCTTCTAGGGCAAAGGGAACTTCCTCGCTTTAACCAATGCCCCTGCTTGTAACTCATAACATGGTACCACCAGCTGGTTTTTTTTCCTGTATTTAGTCACAGCCACACCTATGCACGAATTCCCTGCTTGTTCCAGGTATTCATTTATTCCTAAGTTCTTTGATATATACCCAGCATTGTACTAGTTACTGTGGGAGATACAAGGAAGAATAAGACAAGATTTTACCCACTGGGAATGGAAAATTTAGTACAGTGATTCCCAACCCCTTTTTAAAGTTAAAAAAAAAGTCATGGTCCTCTCCTCTCCTATTCGTCTCACCCTACCTTGAGGTTTGCCAGAGCTTGTTCTTGAAGACTTTCTAACCAACTGTTAAATTTTCATTCTAATGTATCATATTATGTTATATATATAATGTGATTTTTTAAAAAGACAAAAAAAAGTACCATCAAGGACTAAAGGAGTTAGCAATAATGATGATGATGTTTGATATTTATGTAGCATTTTAATGTCTACAAAATTTTTTACTCAAAAAAATTTTACTCTATTCAATTATTCAATTTACTCTATTCAGTCCTTAAAATAATGCTGTGAATCTGGTACTGCGGGTAGTACTATCCTCATTTTATGGGCAAGGCTCAGAGAGGTTAATTTGTCCAATGACTCATGGCTAGTGTCCAATTCTGGGGCCTTTTCTATAACACTGCACTGCCTCTGCTCGTGACAATGAAGGTAACACCACCCCTAAGAAGATGTCTTAAGGATATATACCAAAGTAGTTCCAAGGAGACACTTAGACAGAAGGCTGTTTTGCATGTGGTTACCACTCCCTGGCCCCAGACTGTATCCTTAACACTGGGCAGCTGTCAAGCTTTGTGACAGGAAAACTGAATTCATCATCTCGCTCCCCAAAGAGCTCTTTTTCTGCCAAGGGGACTACCACTTATTTCTCTAGGCAGTTAGGCCCCGAACCTCTGGATCACCTTGGTTTTCTCTCCCCTTGGAGTCATGTACAATCAGCATTCAAACCCTGCTAATTCTTCCTGGGTGGTTTCTATTGCCTCTGGAGTATCCACTTCACAGTACCTTTGGTATTTCATTTCTATATCTTTTATCATATCATTTCCCAATCCCACCACCCACTTTAGGATCTCTTCCTTGATGTTGTTCAGTTGTTTTTCAGTTACGTTCGACTCTTTGTGACCCCACTTGGGGTTTTTCTTGGCAAAGACTGGAGTTGGAGTGGTTCGCTATTTCCTTCTCCAGTTCATTTTACAGATGAGGAAACTGAGGCCAACAGGGTTAAATTTGCTCAAGGTCACATAACTACTGAGAGAGGCCTGATTTGAACTCAGGTCTTCCTGACTCCATACTCTGCACTATACCTACTGAGATGCATAGGTGTCCCCTTCTCTCTCCTTTCTACCTATCTAATTTGTACCTGTCCTTTAAGGTCCAACTCTGGTATTATTTCTCCATGATATCTTCCCTGACTACCCTAAGTTTACAGTGATCCTTTCCTTTAAATCTCCTTATAGTATGTATTATCCACATTACTCAATTGACACTTATTACACACTGCTTTGAGCTGTGAGTTATATTTTAAATGTATTAAATATCTATATTTTGTATAAGCACTTTGAGGTTAGAGTCTGAATATTATACTTTTCATCTCCCATAATACTCAGCAAAATAGATGTTCAGCAAATAATACTCCCTCCTAACTCCAGTATAATTCCGAGTGTATAGAAAATGACTGAACATGGAGTGCTCTGGATTTACAGTCAGAAGGTTTGAATTAAAATCCCTGCTCTGTATTTAATATCGGTGTGATCTTAGGCCTCAGTTTACTCATCTGTGAAACAGAAAAATTAAATAAATTGGCTTCTAAACTTATGAATTACAAATATTCTTGCTAGAGAGAAAATAAATGTGTTTCCATGTAACTAAATCCTTATTCTTCCAAGAGAAGCATGATCCAGAAAAGCTTCTAGCATGGTATAGTATAAGGAAGACTAGATTTGAGTATGTAAAGTGAAAAGGTTAAGCTAGACAACCTCTAAATCTCAACAGTTCTAAATCAATAATCTGCTTAGATTCCAAAGCTATCTGACTGTCTAGACACTTAGCAAGCTTCACCAAGTTTTGCATCTGCTGCTCTGCCTAGTGTGGTCTCCAAGAAACAAGATGCCCTCTCCAGGATAAGCTCATAATTTCTAATCTCACCACAAAGCTGCTCACTCAAGTCTTGACTGACACCACCTCCCTCATCCTTCTCCTCCAATTAGAGGGTTCAAGGGTGGAGGACCAAACTCCTCCCAATGCTTTCCTTCAGAGAGTAGATTGCTCTTCCTGGTTTCATCTTCAAGGAAAAAGATGCCCAGGAGATGGACAATGCCTGGTGTCCCTCCCCTCCCCTCTCCTTTTGTGTATTGTCTCCCCCTCCATTAGACTATAAGCTCCTATAGGGTAGGAGCTCTTCTTATTGTGTCCTCAGGGCTTAGCACAGTGCCTGGCACATAGAATTTGTTTAATAAATGTTTATTGGATTGGATTAGAAAAGCAACAATATTTATGCCATTCTTTTTCTTGGAGAAAGCATAAGAAGAGGGTAAAAAAACACTAGTCATTCTATAATAAAATTAGCAAGAAAAATAATTGGTCATTAATCCCCTAAATAAATTTCCAAGCAAAGTGAGAGTAGTTCAGTATTTTCTTTAAGTAAAAATTGCTGTCTTTTTTTGCTGGCATGTAGACTCTTTAAGAAAAGGTACTCGATACAGCACTTTTTTGGGCATTCATTGCTGTTTCATGGTATTATAGCTACTGGGGCTTAACTAAAATGAAATGTGCCTCTGAATAGTAAGCATGTAGTAGCAAGCATGAGGTGAAGCCAAAAACTAATACGGTTGATTTTGAAAATACAAACATACAAGGGTTGGTACATGTGCACAGCATAATTAGAACTCATATTTATGTTATAATTAAGTTTACAAAGCACTTTCCTCACAACAGCCCTGTGAAGCAGGTAGGATGAATATTGCCACCTTAAAAGCAATCACCCTGGGGAGTTATACTTGCTCTAATGATATTGTCACCACTCCAAACATTTTGGGGAACTCTTGTGGAATTGTCCACAGGGCTGGTTTACAAGCCATACAAGAAAATTATTCATTACTTTATAATCATATCTCATTTGTCATGAAAAACATATTATCCAGCTTGGAATAAGGTTACTCACCTTATTTGCCAGCTGTGACTCAAAATTACTTCTGATAATTTCATAAAATCAAACCAATCCTGAAAAATTTTCTGACATCATGGCTAAAACCTCCCACCCCCCATAAATGTTACAGTTATGAATTAATTTAGCTATTGAATAACACTTCAACTTCCTGCAATGTAGGCTCACCTATCTTTATCACAGAAACGTAGGAAATAACAGAAGGGAAAAATTATCTTAGCAACAGAAATAGACATCATTAAGTCTATGTACAAAACTCATATACTCATAGATGAATTTTTTGGTATTAAGGTCTCAGCCAAAGGGTCCCCTTTCCTCAACCCCTTAACAAAATCTCAACCATCTCCCTGGGAGGGAGAATAATAATAATGATAACAGCAACAACAACAACTGACACATATAATATTTTAAGGTTTGAAATGCATTTACACACTATTTCATTTACTCCTTTATGTGGAAGAGTCCATGACTTCAAAGGGTAATCCTTTAGTAACCCAGTGAGGAGGCTGAATACTCTGGGAGTTGAATTCACTTTCACGTGACATTGCTAAAGATATGGGATACTCTCTAATGTAGCTTTCTTTCTTTTTTTTTTCTTTTAAGCAATGGGGGTTAAGTAACTTGCTCAAGGTTACACGGCCAGTTATTATTTCTGGGTGTGGTGCTGAGTATCTGAGCCCGGATTTGATCCAGGTCATCCCGACACTAGAGCCAGTGCTCTTACTCGCTGTCTTACTCGCTGAGCCACCTGGCCGCCCCTAAGCAATTGGGGTTAAGTAAGTTGCTCAAGGTTACACGGCCAGGTGTTTCTGGGTGGGTGCTAAGTGTCTGAGCCCGGGATTCGATCTCCAGGTCTTCTCA
>NW_027185809.1:41319471-41336824 GCF_028583685.1 Petaurus breviceps papuanus
AGAGAGAGAGAGAGAGAGAGAGAGAGAGAGAGAGAGAGAGTCTATGATGTGGATACTGAAGGATTTAGGTGGTTAAGTTACCAGATAACAAGAGCTGGTCATTTCAGAGTCAGAAAAGTCTGCCTTAAATCTAAAAGCACATTTTTTAGAACAATCTGTGATACTGTTGGAAATCTTGGTCTTCAAAGTACTGTCTGAATCATAAGATTTAGAATCTGAAGGAATTTTAGATGTCATAGTCACCTACCTACCCACCCTGCAATAGAAAAAGAAACTAAAGGTCTAAAAAGATTAAGTGACTTGCCAAGGTTATACAAGTTAAAAGTGCCAGACCCAGGATTTGAACCTTGCTCTTCTGACTCCAAATCCAAGGCTCTCTGCACCACACTGCTTCTACTTCATCCTGCCCAGATGCTGACTTGAGGTATGATTTTTTTTTTATTGTCAAATCCAATAGCCTTTTCTCAGTCCTCACCTTCTTGACTTTTGCAGGTATTTGATACTGCTTCTCCTTAATACTCTTTCCTATTTAGGTTTTCATGTCACTATTTCTCTTGGTTTTCTTCCTGCCTCTCTGCTTACTCCAATGTTCTGCTTCCTAACTGAAAGCATACTCCAAGGTTCCATCCTGGGCTTTGTTCTCTACACATGCTCTCTCTCTCTTTTTTTTTTTTTTTAAAGCAATCGGGGTTAAGTAACTTGCTCAAGGTTACACGGCCAGTTAGCTGGGTGCGGTGCTAAGTATCTGAGCCCAGATTTGATCCCCAGGTCATCCTGACACTGGAGCTGGTGCTCTTACTCGCTGAGCCACCTGGCCACCCCTTACACATCCTCTCCTGATGACTTCAATGGCTCCTATGGGTTCAACAATAATTTCATCGAAGATGACTCCAACATCTATTTATGTAGCCCTCGTCTCCATCCTGTGGTTCAGTCATATAGACCACTGCTGTTAAACATTTCAAATTAGCTAAACCACAGATATCTTAAACTTAATATATCCATATTAGAACTTATTATAAACCCAAACCCTCTTTGACACCTTATTTCTGTTAAGGGCATCATCATCCTTCTAAGTCACCTGGTTTTACAACCTTGACATAACCCTTGACTTTTCTCTCTCCATCAAACCCCCATATTCAATCAGCTGCCAAATCTGGTTGAGTTAACTCCAGATTTCTTGAATTTGTCTGTTTTTATCTACTTACATAATCTCCATTATCCTAATTCAGGTCCTCGTCACAACTACAATACTTTCCTAATTATACTTCCTGTCTCAAGTCTCTCCCTTCTCCAGTTCATCCTTAACAGAGCTGTGGAAGGGATAATCTTAAAGCACAGGACTGACCATGTCACAATCCTGGAAAAGCTCCAGTGGCTCCCTATTGCCTCTAGAATTAAATTTATAAACTCCTTTGTTTGGCATTTAAAGCCTTTCTTAACCTCACTACAGCTTGCTTAACTTTCCCAGATTAATATACATTTCACCCTTTCACACATTCTTATGTTCCAGCTAAACTGGTTTTGCTGTTCCTCATACTCAACCTTTCACTTCCTGTTTCTGTGCCTTTGCAAAGGCTTTCTTTCATTCCTGGAACACATTTGTTCCGCATCTCTGAGATCAGATGAGATAGTATTTGTACAGTGCACAGTGCAAAGTACACAGCTGGTGTTTAAGAAATGCTTATTCCCTTCCCAGCTCTTCTCTTGGAATCCCTAGCTTCCTTCAAAGAACAGTTTGTCACCTCCTTTTTGTGATTCCCACCCACATATGCTCCTGCCCTCCCTACCCTTCCAATTACTTTACATCTTCTTTGTACACACTTTACTTACATATATCTAATCAGCATAAGGTAAGCTCCTTGAGGGAAGCTGCAGTTTTGTTTTTATTTTTGGATATCTAGCATGAGCACAGTACTTAGTTCTCGTTAGATAATAAATGCCAAGCTGACCACTTGGTGCCTCAGTGCCTCTGGTATCTATGATTAGTTCTGATGTCTGTCTACTTGATTATGTTTTTACCTAAGTTTTATCTTTAGCACTATTTTCCTCAGATCCTGATCTGTTTAACTTCACCATCTCTTCAGGTCCCTTGTTGATCTAGTCCTGCTAATGTGCTGATCTCCCCTTTATTCCTACAGACACAGACTATTCCTGCATCTGGGTTCCAAACTCACACCTGATAAGAGTCAAATAATGACAAAAACACCCCATATGTCATACATAGAAGAAAACAAAAAATTTAGAAGAAGAAAAACAGGGCAATTTTGTTACTACTTCATAACATGCAGAGAGTAAATGTGACATAATCTAAAACCTATACAACAGAATTTCACATGCTTATATACAATCCTATTTTTTCTTTGTATATTGAACTATTTGCTGATTAAGTTCATAATAAAAATTATTTTTTTAAGAAGCAGATGTCCTGGTCTGTTGCAATTATCCTGGGGTTTAGATGCTTTCACAAAAGAGAAAGATGGTCTAGTGATCCTAAAAGCAAGTAAGTATTATGGGTACATTTTAACTCATGCACAGGAAGGCCATAAATGCGTGTGTGAGAGCATGAGCACCAGTACAAGCAAATGTCCAAGGTGGCTATGAGCAGGAACAATCAAGAATAAATAGCCTGGGGGTGTGTGAGAGAAATAATCAATGATGCCATAAGGGAGGTCACTGAAACACACAGCTTAATGCTTTCTAAGCATGAAGACAGTTAAAAGGAGGAGGGTAGTCAGTAATGACCCTTGGAGGGGTCACCCTCCACATTTGGCACATCCAGTGCCCAACTCTTGTATAATGAGTCGTTACTTCATAGACCTGCACAGTTTGATTCTGGAGGCAAAGACCATGGGTGAAGGAAAGGGTTCTTATTGAGGGGCATCTGATTGGTTCTATCTCTGATGTCACTTGACATGGAAATAAAGATGAGTGACTCATGAAGCTGTATTCTACAGCACGGGGCATTTCCAGCACAGAAAGTTCCAGGGAGAACTTTCCAGTTTTTGGCAAAAGGAAGAGGAATTGTGGGTAGAGTGGAGGCTGCTTTTTAAATGGAAATCATTATGGACCTTAAACCCCACCTCCCCACCCCCCACAATTTCTACTGAATACGATTGCAGGCCAGAATTAAAAACTATAGCAACTGGGTCAACTCAATGTAAGGGCAAAAAGTCCTCCTACACATTTCAATCATCCCTAACAAAATCAATGGATTACATACCACATCTTATAATAATTGAATTTCAAAATGAACTTGAGTCATCAGTGAGGGTCAAATCATGGCCACATGGCCAGCAAGTGGCAGAGCTTTAAACTTCTGTCTAGTGTCTATCTGCACCATTTGCATGTTTTTCTAATTCGCAGGTACAGTACCAAACACCCTCCAGATTCAAAGATGGGCACATAAAGCTTACAGTACAATAGAGGGAAAAGTGGTAGTGAGGGATGGGAAGGAAATAACATTTATTAAGTACCTACTATGTACCAGGCAACATGCTAAGAGCTTTGCAGATACTATCTCAATAGGTGAAGAACTAAGATGTACACAAATGAATATAAAATAAGGATGAAAACGCATAAGTAAGGCAATATATGAAGTAGCACTGGGTTATTTGGAACAAATCTAGGGATTTGGAAGGAAGATGGAGAAACATTTCAGAATAAGCTAATGTTAAAAGCCAAAACTAGTCATCAGCCTACAGAAGCATTCAAAAGTAGACAAGCAAATGCTCATCTATGGATTGAGAGAAAAGACTTAATCCAAATATTTGGCCTTTAAACTTTGCCACACCTTGAATCAAGTAACCATCAGTATACTTTTAATTTACATTGTGTGCAAATTCATTGTCCATATTCTTATTTATATTTTTTATCATCCTATTACAAAAAGATCAGTGTGTGTCCCATGAATCTATAAACAGCAAAGTGAGGTATAGAGAGGTTAAATCCCTTGCCCAAGGTCACACAGTAAATTAGTAATCAGATCTGAAAAAGGTACCTAGCTCCCTTGGTATCCAGTCTAGAGCTTCTTATAATTATTTTTCAAAGTGCAAAAAAGCAGGTGGCATCTGGCTCCAAGGTAACAGGGTTTTTCCTATTCATATCTCCTGCTTAGACAGGACAACAGATACAGCTTAATCATTTCCCTCGTAGCTTGAACACAACATGTCCCTTGATGTACCGTGTACATCTCCATGTGCTTTTGTTTACAACCTTGACCTTTCTTTGGAGTTAAAGTATGAGAACATAAAAAACTCTCCTACAAGGAATTATTTCATAATGAAATCAGTTCAACAAAGTGGAGCTTTTTTCTTGAGTAATTTTTCCTCCACCATGAGTATTTGTGACAATAGGAAATAAAGAGGGCTGCCTGCCAGTGGACATAATGCATTTTGGGTCATCCTGCAGAAAAGGGAAAACAGGAATCACTCAGCCAGTTATCACTTCCCCTCTTTCATATACCACTAGACTCATCTTCTCAATGCAAAGCCAGAGGACATTTACCAATGATCAACATATTCAGACACTGGCATAGGGAGTACTTCCCCAGGATATAATTCTTACACCTAAGAGAAATGCAATCAAATATTTAGATGAGGGATCACTTTTGGGGATCCAAGAGATTCTATAAACCATATATGTATAAGAATAGTGGAAATAACATCAGCCTGACAATCAAGGAGACTGGATTCTTCTTTCACTAATGAGATATGTGATGTTACTGAAAACTTTTTCTCTTTCTGTGATTTGGTCTCCTAATCTGTCATTTGAAGAGGTTCAATTAAATATTTCCCTAGTTCCTTCTATTTTGAAATTTTTGTTATTCACATCCCATATGCTCCTGGCTTTTCTTCCTCTGGGGAAAAAACAACAACAGACTTTTGCCAAGATTAACAGGAGGGCAGTGGTGCCTCTTCTGAACAATCAATCAATAAGCATTAAGTGCCTACCCTACACCAGGCACTCTGCTGGGTTCTGGAGAGACAAATACAAAGGATGAAACAATCCCCACAAGGAATCAATGTGACAGATGATAAATTCTTATAAGAAACCAAAATGTAAACATTACTATCCTCTATACATTAATACAGGAGACCCGAACCGATCTTAATCTTCAAAGATCCTCAGACTTTCTAAGATAAATGATATTAAAGAAATAATTGTTAGAAGCAGAATCATCTCTTACTTATTCATGTTAATGATCTCCTAGATAGAATGAATAATTGTAATGCAAAGGTAACCTCTCAAAGAGGCTCATCTAATTTTGACCTTTTTCTTTGCAGATAATTAGATCAATTGACTGACTTGAGTTAAGCTTCTTCTCCCAACCTTTATGCTTCCTAAGAATAGTATATAAATAAAGAGCAAGATCCAAGAGTAAAAAGTCTAATCAGCTCCTGAATTATGAAGCTATTATTTGGGAATAAGAAACAGAGAAAATAAAGACTAATTGTTCTCTTTCACAGTGGGAAGGAAACGAACAGGAAAATCTACTTCCCTTGTCTCTCCATCCTACCCTCCCTTTCCAGGTTAAATGTTTTATGTCACAATTACATCATGCTTGAGAGACACACAGGATTAGAGACACAACTCAATGATTTATCTGCCCTTTAGCTTTATAGACCTGGTTTTCCCATCTAATATCTTCTTCCTTTCCTAAATCACCTTGCCTTGGCCAGTATCTCAGTTCATCCATGCATGCATCCACCCATCCTTTCAATAAATTTATTTATGAACCTACAATTTGCAACCCACAAGGGCTGGTTCTTGTGAAAGGTGCCAGAAAATAAATTAATGATTCAATAAACATTAATTAAGCAACTATTATTTGCTGAGCACTGTGGGAAGCCAACAAGAAAATAGTCCCTGCCCTCAAGAAGATTATTTTTACTAGAAATCAGTAAAAGAAAAATTAAGGCCCAAAGAAAGAATAAGGGAAGGTGAATCTGAAGTTTGGAGCATATGTTTCTATAGGGAAGAACTGAGATTTGTGTATTTTTCTTCATATAACACTTAGTCATGTAAAAACATGCCTAAATTAATTTTTTTCAGTAACAGTGACAGAGTAAGTAAAGGGATCCTCATTTATCTCCTGCAAGATCCATCTAAAAGTGAATGAAAAGTCTTTAAAAAAATAACTGGGGCCTCTCTTTCCTTATGTGTGAAATAAGAAATTTCTTAGAGATGAGATAAAATTCTACTAGCTCTTCAATTAAACATTTATTGAGTCCCTCTTGTAAGCAAGGCATTGCTTCAGGCATCATAAATAAGCTGCGGTCCTGGCAGAGAAAGCTCACTTCTGGTTGGAAAGTTAGAGGGGAAAAGGAGACTTCCCTTTTGCCTTGGTTGGGGTAGAAAAACCCTCATCATTCTCTGATTCTCTCCAGAGTACAATTTCCTTATCTATAAGATGGTAGAACTTTACTATGTGATTTCTAAGATGCTTTCCAACTCTAAATCATATGAACTATGCTCCTATATTTCCTACCTCTTAGAGCTTTATGCTCCAGGAAGATGTAACATTCATAATATGAAACAATTAAAACTCTGACAAATTGAAAACTCATGGAACAAAACAATTTGGTTCTTATTAAAAAAAAGAAAACTGATATTGGCAATAAATGGCATTGTTCTGGGAATGAGGGACAATGGAAAATGGGAATCCATGGAGCAAGTTCTATAAGGCAATGGCCTTATAGAGGAGAAAAGAGGGGAAAACCTAGACTGGATTATCTTGGATGTTTTGTTTACATGGGAACTACAGAGAATAGAGATATTAGATAATTAAAGGAGTTGTAAATCATAGAGTAAGAGTCTAGAGCAGACAGAAATAGATGATGTATAATGAAGATGATGAGAGATATCCTTTTTGGAAAGGGGCAGAAAAATGAAATTTTAAAAATCAAATGAATAGGATTAGTTTGAAGGGGAGGAGAGGAAGGTGGAATCTACCTGAGTGAGAGGAAAAAATGGGGGCAAAATTGTATAACCAGATGTAAGCAGAAGAAAAAAAGAGCCAGTAAGTGAAACCCCAAAGGGAAAGGGTGAAGGGTAAAAAGCAATGGGGAATAGGGCAACCTTAAAAAAGATTAAGGTAAAATAACTGAAGGAATATAGTACTACGCTTACAGCAGAAGAGGAAAATAGTCACTAAAAACAAGTATTAGAGAAGGATGGAGGAAATATAAACTTAACTCTCATTAATTTAAATGTGAATGGATCAAACAATCCAGTGAAACAAAAAAGTGGCAGATTGCATAAAAAATAAAATCTTACCATCTGTTGCTTACAAGAAACATTTCAAAAACAAAGACATACAGAAAATGAAAGTGAGGGGATGGAAAGAATTTACTATTCATCAAGTGAATAAAAAGGCCCTACAATCCAGGACTTGCAATCATGCCATCTGACAAAGCAAAAGCAAACATTCAAAAAGTAAAAAGGGATAAATGAGGAAACTATATTATGCTGAAAGGAATGCTAAACAACAAACCATATTAGTAATAAGCTTTTATACTCCAAATGCCTTAGCATCCAAACTCATAAAGAAGTATAAAATAGTATCAGAGCTACAAGAAAACATTAGATTAACACAATAGTGACAGGATACTTCAATATCCCTCTCTCAGTTTTGAATGTCTAACAGAAAGATAAACAAGAGGTAAAATATATAATTGAATCAATTGCTGGAGAAACAAGTTGAAAGATTTGTGGTACCTTTTTTTAATGGGATAGTGAAAAAGTATACATATTTCTCAGCACCACACAGAACTTTTAAAAAATAGCCAATGTAATAGAGATATTGTAAACAAATGTAAAAAGGCAGAAATAGTTAATATATCTTTTATGGACCACCACCCAATAAAAATGGTAATTGGTTGAGGGACCAAAAACAAAAGATACTGACCCAAATGGAGACTTAATAAAATCTTTCTTGTGGAGGGGGGAAGTAAAGGAAGGGGAGAAAATTTAAAACTCAAAAGCTTATGGAAGTGAATGTTGAAAACTAAAAATAAATTAATTAATTTAAAAAGGGGCAGCTAGGTGGCACAGTGAATAGAACACCAGCCTTGGAGTCAGACGGACCTGAGTTCAAATCTGGCCTCAGACACTTAACACTTACTAGCTGTGCGACCTTGAGCAAGTTACTTAACCCCAAGTGCCTTGCATTCCTCCCTCCAAAAAGCAAAAAAAAAAAAAAAAAAGGAAAAAAAAAAAAAAAAAAGAAAGTTACTCAAAGCAAAACCAAATGAAATCAAACCCTAAATAATGAGTGGGTCAAAGAACAAATAATAGAAACAATTAATAATTATGTATAAGAAAATTATAATGATGAAACAACATACCAAAGTTCCTGGGATGCAGCTAAAGTAGTCTTCAGGGGGAAAATCATATCCCTACAAGCATACATTAACAAAATAGAAAAGGAGAGGGTTAATGAACTGAATGTGCATTTTTTGAAAGCCAACAAATAAACAAACCTAAAATAAGCACAAAAGAGGAGATATCAAAAATTAGAGGGGAAATAGATAAATTGTAAATGAAAAAAAAAACAAAGAAAAGATAAATAAAATTAAAAAACTGGTTCTTTGAAAAGACTAATAGAATTCACAAATCTATAGCCAATCTAATTAAAGAGTAAAAAAAAAATCAAATCAATTAAATAGCAAATAAACAAGCCGAAACCACAGCAAAACCCAAAGAAATAAAAAGAACTATCAGAACATATTATGCACAATTATATGCTAACAAAAATGAGGACACAAAATAGAGGACAGTCTTCAAAAATATAAAATACCCAAACCATCAGAAGATCAGATAGAGATCTTAAATAGTCCAATCTCAAAAAAATGTACTAGGGTGGGTTCTAAAGGAACCACCAAGGAGAAAAGGGAGGGGAACCTACTGATTCTGATGCATTCACAAAAGAGTAATATTAAGATTTTAAAAAGTACTTAATACTTCACAAATTATTCTCAAAAGCTGAAAAAGAAAGCACCTCACCAGAATCCTTTTATGAGATAAATATAGTCCCAATACCTAAATTAGGGATAGATAAAACACAGAAAACTATAGGCCAATTTTATTAATTAATACTAACTCAAAAATCCTAAGCAAAATCCTATCAAACAGACAATAGCTATTTATCCAAAAAATATTCATTATGGTATTCATTATGACCAAGTGGGATTTATCCTAGGGATGCAAGGATGGTCAACATTAGGAAAACAAGCAACAATCATATCAACTCAAATTTTCAAAACTATTTAATCACCTCAATAGATGCAGAGAAAACCTATGATAAAGTACAATACTCTTTCATGCTAAAAACCCTGACAAGTATAGGCATAGAGCGACCTTTTAAAGACATTTTGCTAAGCATATGTCCAAGACTAACAGAGATAATATGCAATAGAGATACACTAGAACTTTTCCCAACAAATACAGAAGTGAAGTTAGGATGCCATCTCCCCACTATTATCTGATATATTTTCTGTTATATATCTGATATAGTTCTGGAAATGCTAGGAACAACAATAAGAAAAGAGAAAGAAATTAAAGATGGGTAAAGAAGAAATAAAACTATCCTTATTTAATGGTGCTATACTTGGAAAATTCTGGGGGATCAGCAAAGACACTAATTGAGACAATTACTAGTTTCAGCCAAGTGGTGGGTTACAAAATGCTCAAAATTCAATAGTATCCCAAATTTAATTATGTCAAAACCCCGAAAGGCAACAATAGAAAAGGAAATCTCATCTGGAAAAACAAAACAAAACAAAAACAAAAGCCTACAAACTCCATAAACTATCTAAAGAATGACCTATCAAAGCACACAAAAGACTTCTATATAGCATCAAGGAATCTACTAGGGTAAGGATTCACTATTTAGCAGAAAATGCTGGGAAAAACTGGAAAGCAGTCAGGCAAAAACTAGATATAGATAAAAATTCTAATGGATATAAGATGGATATATACCAGGTCATATCATAATCAAATTAAATAATCAGAGAAATAAATATCTTCCATAACTAAAGATAAGAGAAGATTTCTTGATTAATTAAAGAATATCATGAGGGCTATAGTAGTTAAGTAGGGGAAAAAAATCTTTGCAGTAAATGTGTTTGATGAAGTTCTGATATACAAGAAATGGAAAACTGAGAGAAAAAATGAACGAGTCATTCCCCAGTTGATAAATGATCAAAAGATAGAAACAACAGACAGAACTCAGAAGAAAGGTAAGCTATCAATAACCATATAAAAATGCTCCAAATTACTAATAACATGAAATAAAAATTAAAATAACTCAAATTCCATTGTATACTCATCAGATTGGTAAAGATGATTTAAAAAAAATGATACTGACAATTGTTGAAGGAGCTATGGAGTCATTCAGGAAAGTCCTTTCGAACAATACCCCAAAAGTCATCAAATTGTGTATATCCTTTCACCCAGTGATACCACTACTAGGCATAGACCTCAAAGAGATAAAAAAAGTGGGAAGAGACCTAAAATAATTTATAGCAGCACTTTTTGTTTTAGTAACAAACTAAAAGCTAAAGAAGTTCCCATTGATTGGTGAATAGCTGAATAAATTATAAGTGAACATAATGGAATATTATTGTCTCATAAAAAACAACAAAAGAAAGGGGTTCAGAAAGACTTATATAAACTGATACAGAGTAAAGTTATTAGAATCAGGAGAATAATTTATACACAGTGACTGTAGAAATGTAAAGGAAGACAACTAGGAATATCTTAATAAGCACCAGAATTCACCAAGTACCATTTATTCTCATCTAAAAAAATAAAACACAGTGGGAATTTTTTTTGGGGGGGGGAGGGAAGAGGGTAAAAGGTCATGATTTTCAGTTAATCTGGTGATTCTTAGATGATCTCTTTTCCAAGTTGGTTGTTGTTGATATTTTTTCTGTTTTTTCAAAAGTTTTATCTTTTTTTACTAGTTCTTATTTTCTCATATTTTCCATTTGGAGCATTCTGATTTTCAATGAATTAAATTCTTGGATAAGGTTTACCACAGCTGTTTTAAGATATTAATTTTTGCTATTCTTTTTACACTAGTAATTCCATTTGCTATAATTTCTTTTTTTTTCTTTTTGGAGAGGGAAGGGCAGGGCAATTGGGGTCAAGTGACTTGCCCAAGGTCACACAGCTAGTAAGTGTTAAGTGTCTGAGGGTGGATTTGAACTCAAGTCCTCCTGACTCCAGGGCCAGTGCTCTATTCACTGTGCCACCTAGCCACTCCTTACATCATTTCTTTAATTTCTTTGAGGTAGTATTATTAAAATCTTGTGGCCAGGACATTCTTCTCTCTGAGGTTCTACATCAGAAGTTCTTAATATGGGGTCTAGGAAAGCTAAAGGAGTTCTATATATATTGAGGTCCATGAACATAGATGGAAAAAATTATAATACCTTTATTTTCACTTACTTTTGGTTTTCTTCATAATCCTCTGTGTGTGTATTTATACATTTAAAAATATTTCTGAGAAGGAATCCATAGGCTTCACCTGACTTCCAAAGGGGTTTGTGGCACACACAAAAAGATTTAAGAAGAGCTATAACTATTACCTTATGTAAGCTTATCCAGTCTCTTTTAAAATCAATACCCTAGGGATTAAAAGTACAAAGAATTTTAAAATACAGTCCATTTTAGTCTTCTGGGTAAGAACCCTCACCCATAGAATCTGCACCATCCATGTGGCAACCAGTGACAGTATGAATTATTTGATCCAGATTTTTCCTTTGTAAACCTTGGATGTCATGAGAAAAAAAGCTTTAAAGACACACTGATTACAAAGAAAACAATTCCATAAGGTATTTCTTCATTGTGTTTGATGTTTTCTTTTGCTTACTCATACTTCCAGCTTTGGTTGCTGGAGTGAACTCGTTTCCTCAGGTCAAACTCTGTTCTTATACTCCTTTTTGGTATGGATACTCTGCCTAACTCTAAGTTCGATGACTAAGATGAAGATCTACATTCTAAAGATGTTAGGCTTTGTTTCCTCCTATGGTTTAGACCCAAGCTACTTCTCTACTGTGTTGGGCACAGGCTGGATGTTGGTCTGGCACTTCACCTTCCAAATGTCCTAGTTTGTCTTCTCTCAGGGCTTCTGCAGGATTCTGGCAGTCACTTTTTGTGAAATCTTGCACTAGATTGAGTTGTTTATTGCTGATTCCCTTTGTTTTCTTTATCATTATTCCTTAAGGTTCATTTTTAGAGCTATACTTGGATGCCAGTGGGAGATCTGGGCTCCTCTAGGTTCTACCATGGCATTATCATCTGACAATCCTAGCATATCTTGTTTAAAGGAACCGTGTTTGTGGGAAGTAGACCCAAAGCCAATGGACACCCCTTATAACTGAAGAGGGTTTCTCCTTTCTTCATTCAAGGCATTTTCTCTTTTCTCAACAAACAGCAGGGAAGCACTTATTGATTTTTGTCTTATTTTTATAACTGTTATGGTCTTTTGAAAGAATCAGCTTTGCTGATCTTCAAAATCTAAACTAAAACAAATATAAAGACAATCAATATGTGTTGGGAATAATAGAGAGGCAGCAGTTAGAGAAAGACTGTAGGTTTTTAGCTTAATATTCTAGAAAAATATTCTTAATCTGGGGCCCATGAGCTTGTTTTAATATTTTTATCACTGCATTTTAATGTAAATGATTTTCCTTGTGATCACAGTACTTTATTTTATGCTTTTATGAAAACATTATTATGGGAAGGTACCTATAAGTTTCATCAGATTGTCAAGAGAGACTACGATACATAAAATGGTTAAAAATCTCTGCTCTAGAGAAAGAGACTGGAAGGAGAAACTTGCATTTACTGCCAACATTAGCCCTGTTCTGGAGGGAAAAAATAATACCTTTTAGACTCAGAGGCTACCATTTGATGTTTTTTTTTTTTTTTGCCAGAAATCAAACCACTAGACAAAAATTCTCCTGGGCAAACCTTCTAAAGTGAAAATAGAACAAAATTAAAAGGCATTCTATATTATATTAGGACTCATTTTAAATTAAGTGCCACACCCACTAATCCAGGAATTCTTGGCTCTCAACCCCTGCTTATAACATGGAGACCCACCCTACCAACATCTAAAACAAAATCACCTTTTACTCTTCATTTTGATGAAACTGTATTATGATATCTTTGGTTTCACAATGCTTCCCCTCCCCCCCTCCCCACCAACACTGTCTAACTGTATTACTTCACATGAGTCTATCCAGTCTCTTAAAGACCTAAATCCTGGGAATTAAAAGTACAAAGAATTTTAAAATTCAGTCCACTTTTAATCTTTTGGGTGAGAGCCCTTACCCATAGGTTGTGAACTATCTACGTGGCAACCAGTGTCAGCAAGAATTGTTTGATCCAGGTTCTTGCTTGTAAACTTTGACTGTCATGTGCAAAAAGCCTTAAACACACATTGATTATAACACAAAAGAAAAACAATTCCATAAGTCTTGTTTAGGGAATCTCATCTCAATTCTTTATTCACCATTCACATTTATTTATTTATATCCTCTTTTGTAGTTATCCTTCTCAGGGATTTGTTCCCTCATAGTCTCTCCCTTTCCCTCCATTCAGAACATACAGGGTTTCACAAAAGATTAATTAGTCCAAGTAGAATAATGAAAGCCATAAAACTTGCCTGAAAATCAGGACACTGAAAGGGATCCAATCCTTATCTCCATTACAATCAGCAAAACTAGGCTTTTTTAAAAAAATCTTCTTTAGAGATTAGGAAATGGGTAAGGAGAGAAGGGAAAGCAAAGGTAAAAACCTTTTTATTTTAAACCATTTTCATGCCAGTTTTGGATATTTGTTTTAAAGTTAGAAGGGACTTTAGGGATCACACAGTCACTTTTATTTTATCAATAAGGAAAATGAGTTTGAGAGAGGTAGATTAATGATTCAAGGTCATGTGGGACTGGACTACAACCCCAAATCTTTGGAATCTCAGTCGATTGTTCTTTCTGTTACTCCAAAATATTAACACAGAATTCCAGATGGACACACAAAGACCTCTCAGTGACCTTGTCAGCTCATAGGGGTTCCACTATCATTTCTATGCAAATGGAGTCCATGTCCATTTATTCTGCCTTATTCTCTTTCTTTAACTCCAGTCCCACATCACCAACTGCATACTGGAGAGAGGAGAGAGAAGAGAGAGAGAGAGAGACAGACAGACAGAGAGAGAGAGACAGACAGACAGAGAGACAGAGAGAGACAGAGACAGAGAGATCTACATATATAGAAACCTATATATCTCATAGGTGTCTCAAACTGAACACATCCAAAATGGAGCTCTTTATGTTTTCCCCCAAATCTATCCCACCTCAAAACTCCCCTTTTTCTGTTCACTAGCCTTCTAGTTGCTTATGATCACAACTCTGGAATTATCAACGACTCTACTCTCCTTCAGCTCCTTTATCCTGCTGTCATGTCTGCTCCATTTACTTCCTTTTTATTCACATGTCATCTACCTTTGTTCAGTTCTGCATCACCTCCCACCTGGATTATTTCAATATTCCCTTAGCTGATTAAATTGTTTCCTGTCCCTTCCTCCATTCCAATCAATCCTTTATAAAAATATCAGGCTGCCTCTGGTTCAAGCTTGGCCCCAAAGAAGAGAGAAAAATGCATCTTCCTCCATCCTTGTCAGAGGTGGGGGGGCTATAGGTGTTGATCACGGCATGTACTGTCAGACTTGGTTGATGTGTTGGTTAGTTTTGTGAACTGATTTTTTCCTTTAAAGTTTTTTTTTAATGAGTAATGGGTGGGTGAGGAAAAAGGTGAGATAAAGTTATAATAGAAGATTATGTAAAAGCAAAAGATAAAAATGGTAGTCCCTGGCTTCCCCCAGCCCTCATCTTTGTACTGATATAGCTGTCTATCAAGCTGATATCTAACTTTGTCAATCCCCTATTTGAAAATCTCAAGTGCTTCCTTATATTACTTCAAGGACAGAATATAAAATTCTCAGCCAGGTATTTCAAACCTGGCTCCAACCTACCTCTCACCTTTCCAGTGTTATTTTGTACTGTATATTTCATTTACATAATCTCTTTTTCAATCAATCAACCACATTTATGAAGCTTTATTAGCTGCTCCCTAACACAGCCTTCCATCTCCTTCCTCTGTACACAGGCTCTCTGCCCATGCCTGGAACACATTCGATCCTCATGTCTACCTATTAGAATTCTAAGCCTCCTTCAGATACAGCTCCTTCAAATACAGCTCAATTATCACCTCCCACAATAGGCCTTTTCTGATGCTCTGCTTTTGGAAATTAGTTTGTATTATTTTGTATTTACTTATTTGCATACATATTATATCCCCCTCAGTAGAATGTAATTTTGTATTTGTAGCCCTAGCAGTTATATATTAAATACATAAAAGATATTTACTATTAAAAAATCTTAATGACGAAAATTAAGTGTGTGTCCAATCACTAAATGGGATGTGCTGGAATAGAGGAAGAAAAGAGATTTTAAAGCAGAGATAAGAGGACCTGATACTGATTCTGAAGAAAGGGGTATCTTATTAATAGAAATGTTGATAGGTTTTTAAACATCTTTTAAAGGGAAAGGAAAGAGAATAAGGATTTATGGAGTGCATACTATGTGTCAAGCTCTGTGCTAAGTGCTTTTATGAATATTATTGCCTTTGAACCTCATGAAAACCCTAGGAGATAGGTGCTATTACTATTCCCATTTCACAACTGAAGAAACTGGGGCAAACAGAGATTAACTGACTTACCCAGGGTCATATAACTAGTAAGTATCTAAGGCCACATCTGAACTCTGGTCTTCTTGACTCCAGGCCCAGCAATCTATTCACAGTGGCAAACCAGCTGCCTCTCTCTAAAGGGGCCTGCCTTTAGAGCCTGCTAAACATAAGTGTGTCCTTAGCAGAGTCTGTACCATTACTGAATCAATATCCTTGCAATTAAAACTGGCTACAGCAACTCATAGATGGATTTCACTATCTGCATGCAAAGTGAAAGGAAATTATGTAAGGTAATAAATTTTATGACTATTGATCGAATTTATCCAAAGTATGGCCAAAAGCTGATTTTAGAATGGTGTCTACTTATTTCATATACATGTCTAATTCTGTTCTAGCACAAAGCTCCAGGCTTTGTCCTCATCAGCCTCATCAGGGCTAAATCCCCATCAGTTCTCTCCCTGGTTTTCACATCCTATCTGCCTGTTGCCACAGCCTCACTGAGATGTCTTACAAGAAACCCAAACAAAAGTGCTGGCTCTCAAAAAGTTTGTGGAAGCCTCCTGGTAATCTCATGGCATTTTATTGTTCGAGCCCATCTTTCCTCATTTTCTTCTCTTTTTACAACACTGCTAAGTTGTTTGGAAATAGGATCTTTATTTCTTTAGCATTCAGCCCACTCTGGTTTCCCTCAGACAACACAGCCATCACAGAAAACTAGATTTTCTGTCTGCATAGCTGTCTCCAGTTTAGAAGTGAACATGGAAATAAACATTTAATAGAATTCCACTTATGAAAATGGTGATACTTGGTAGTGAAGTGTTGGTGGGGGGAGGGGTAGTAGATGGGACTCAAGAGAAAAGCTTATTAAGAAAAGAAAGGAGACTGGGGGGAAATTATATTTTTTCAGCTTAAACTAAGTTCTCCCCCAACCCTTTTGGAAAGCCAAATGATTACAAATACTCCTCCAATCAAAACTTAATCTCCTTTTCTCTTTCTCCATTTCCATGATACTTAAGACTCTGTTTTGTGTTGGTCCCTTTATGTCTAAGAAGAAGCTGCTATATTGAAAGTTCATAGAAAAGACAGTTGTCCTATAGACAATAAAGCTGTCTGCACACCAGGAATTTTTGAACAGAGGCTGCAACAATGCAGGCAGAATTTTCAACCTGTTGCTATAGCAGCAGAAGGAATGTGATTCAGGGGCAAACTGCAGAACTGCCATTCTTCATATCCAAATCCCTCCTAACAGCTCCACAAAAGCTCCAGTAAGCAGATGGACATTAACCCTTAGAATACCATTATCCCTTCCTTCCAAAGGGCATCAATACTAGAGAAATCTACTCAATTCTGTTCTAAAAGCAACATCTTTTTGTGTGTGTGTGTATATATATATATATATATATATATATATATATATATTAACATTTTATTTTAAAACTTTGAATTCCAGATTCATTCCCTTCCTCCCTTGTCACCCACCCTTACTGGGAAGATAAGCAATATTTAGTATAGGTTGTACATGTGTAGCTATGCAAAACATTTCCATAGTGGATATATTGTAAAAGACTGACTATATTTCCCTCCCTCCTATCCA